>NW_028241228.1:0-33382 GCF_964263255.1 Lissotriton vulgaris
GAGCAAGGTGTTCCACAAGGGTCGGCCATCAGCCCTATCCTCTTCAACCTGTATCTGCGGCCCCTGGTTGAGTTGATTAGATCTTTCGGCATAGCGGTGACGAATTACGCGGATGACACTCAACTTGTCTTCTCGCTTGAGGGCAAGGAAGCAGTGGCGTTAGATACCTATGAGGAGCGGTGGAGTACGGAGACCCTATCAGAGGTACCGTATCGTACTAACTCAATTACAACCATTCTACACACCGGTTATCATCCCGAGCGCGCTGACTCCCCCCTCCGCCTTGCAGTTCCCTTAAGGGGTCCAGGATCAATAAACACCTCGACTTTCTCAATTGTACATCTCAGCTAACTCGGGGGACTCGAACCACCATTCCAATTGGAATTGAGTGCCAAGTTTATTCAGGAATACGTTGTGGTCTATTGTGATCATTCTTCTACATCAGCTTCATAGGAGTAACCTCATCTAGGACTATCGTACCCACCTAACTATCTAGTATATGCCCTGATGAAATTCCCTAGGCACGAATGGGAATGAAACGCGTTGGCTGTGCCGTTGTATGTAAAAGGAAAATAAAGAATATATTTAAGAAAAGAACAGAAGATTTACACATTTAATGAACTTTTTGTGCTATTGACTTTATTGAGTGCGCCTCTCTACTCTCTTGTAATATGTATATATATATATATATATATATATATATATATATATATATATATATAATATATATATATATATATATATATATATATATATATATATATATATATATATATATATATATATATATATATATTACCTACTGGCGGTCGCCAGTAGGTATATATAGTTAGGATTTTTTCTCTAGGGGATTTTTGAAAATTCTATGTCTAATAACTTTGGCGTTTGTGGACGGAATTGGCTGAAATTTTCAGGAAAATGGAACATTTTGTTTCTGAGCAGCCCCTGACAATTTGGGGGGGTTTCATCAAGGGGGGGCCGTGAAAAAAGGGGGGTCCCAAAACGCGTTTTTCCCATGTTAATTTCCATAGGGCGGTTGGCCTCACTTTTAGCTCGAACGGCTGAATGGATTTGCACGAAACTTGGCAAAATTGTAGGGACTGTTAGCCCGATGTGCCTTTGCTAGGTCTCAATATATGTGCTCCAGTGGATTTTGAGTAATTTAGGTTCAAAAAAAGATATATATCTGGGCGGAGCCTAACCACACATCTGATCTGATTGGCTGTCAGCACTTCATCCAAGAAGTGTTGGCAGCCATCTTGGGACCAATATACATGATAGCACCTCATTAAAAAGCATTGTAGTTAATAGAGGGTTTTAGGACTTTAGTTACATTATAAATCATTTGTTGATGGTACCATACTCGTTTTAGGAATTGTGGTGGGTTCTAAGGTGATTTTACCATGTGAAAAAACCTTCTGCTGTGATATCATGAATATTGTTTGAAAGAAAACTAATATCTCATGATTTTCCCACAGTGGTTTGGAAGGGGATCTATAAGCTAAACTGAAAGCATATTTTCTGTAAATTCACATTATCTTTCTCAGTCATGTGAAAATGAAGTCTGACATTCTCAGTAAAACATGTACATCCAACAAGGACAGAGACTGTCAGTTGATTCCTTTGTGTTCTACTGCAGCCTCCTAGAGTGTTCTAAAGAACAACTAGAGCGCTAACAGTCCTACTTATTACAAAGGTATGGCACACCTGAAGCCATCTTGATTGTAATAAAGTGGTAACTCTTAAAACATTTAATTTAAAAAGAAACAACATGAGGGGGTATATTTTGCCATAGAAAGTATGATTAGTGCTGCAGAATGAAAAATTAGGGCACATTTTGAGTGACTTCTCAAATCCTTTTCTATTTCATTAAAACATTCTGACATGCAGTCTCCCAAAATGGCCACCAGAGACAAAAGAGCCCAAATGTAGCCCAAATATCACCCAGATGTAGCCCAAGTATAGCCCAATGACAGAATGTCCCAGAGTGTTCTAAAGAACAACTAGAGCGCTAACAGTCCTACTTATTACAAAGGTATGGCACACCTGAAGCCATCTTGATTGGAATAAAGTGGTAACTCTTAAAACATTTAATTTAAAAAGAAACAACATGAGGGGGTATATTTTGCCATAGAAAGTATGATTAGTGCTGCAGAATGAAAAATTAGGGCACATTTTGAGTGACTTCTCAAATCCTTTTCTATTTCATTAAAACATTCTGACATGCAGTCTCCCAAAATGGCCACCAGAGACAAAAGAGCCCAAATGTAGCCCAAATATCACCCAGATGTAGCCCAAGTATAGCCCAATGACAGAATGTCCCAGAGTGTTCTAAAGAACAACTAGAGCGCTAACAGTCCTACTTATTACAAAGGTATGGCACACCTGAAGCCATCTTGATTGGAATAAAGTGGTAACTCTTAAAACATTTAATTTAAAAAGAAACAACATGAGGGGGTATATTTTGCCATAGAAAGTATGATTAGTGCTGCAGAATGAAAAATTAGGGCACATTTTGAGTGACTTCTCAAATCCTTTTCTATTTCATTAAAACATTCTGACATGCAGTCTCCCAAAATGGCCACCAGAGACAAAAGAGCCCAAATGTAGCCCAAATATCACCCAGATGTAGCCCAAGTATAGCCCAATGACAGAATGTCCCAGAGTGTTCTAAAGAACAACTAGAGCGCTAACAGTCCTACTTATTACAAAGGTATAGCACACCTGGAGCCATCGTGATGGGAATAAAGTGGTAACTCTTAAAACATTTAATTTAAAAAGGAACAAACTGAGGGGGTATATTAAGCAATAGAAGGTATTATTAGTGCTGCAGAAAGAAATATTAGGGCACATTTTGAGTGACTTTTCAAATCCTCTTCTATTTCATTAAAAAATTCTGACATGCAGTCTCCCAAAATGGCCACCAGAGACAAAAGAGCCCAAATGTAGCCCAAATATCACCCAGATGTAGCCCAAGTATAGCCCAATGACAGAATGTCCCAGAGTGTTCTAAAGAACAACTAGAGCACTAACAGTCCTACTTATTACAAAGGTATGGCACACCTGAAGCCATCTTGATTGGAATAAAGTGGTAACTCTTAAAACATTTAATTTAAAAAGGAACAAAATGAGGGGGTATATTTTGCCATATGAATTATGATTAGTGCTGCAGAAAGAAAAATTAGGGCACATTTTGAGTGACTTCTCAAACCCTCTTCAATTTCATTAAAACATTCTGACATACAGTCTCCCAAGATGGCCACCAGAGACAAAAGAGCCCAAATGTAGCCCAAATATCACCCAGATGTAGCCCAAGTATAGCCCAATGACAGAATGTCCCAGAGTGTTCTAAAGAACAACTAGAGCGCTAACAGTCCTACTTATTACAAAGGTATGGCACACCTGAAGCCATCTTGATTGGAATAAAGTGGTAACTCTTAAAACATTTAATTTAAAAAGAAACAACATGAGGGGGTATATTTTGCCATAGAAAGTATGATTAGTGCTGCAGAATGAAAAATTAGGGCACATTTTGAGTGACTTCTCAAATCCTTTTCTATTTCATTAAAACATTCTGACATGCAGTCTCCCAAAATGGCCACCAGAGACAAAAGAGCCCAAATGTAGCCCAAATATCATCCAGATGTAGCCCAAGTATAGCCCAATGACAGAATGTCCCAGAGTGTTCTAAAGAACAACTAGAGCGCTAACAGTCCTACTTATTACAAAGGTATAGCACACCTGGAGCCATCGTGATGGGAATAAAGTGGTAACTCTTAAAACATTTAATTTAAAAAGGAACAAAATGAGGGGGTATATTATGCAATAGAAGGTATTATTAGTGCTGCAGAAAGAAAAATTAGGGCACATTTTGAGTGACTTTTCAAATCCTCTTCTATTTCATTAAAAAATTCTGACATGCAGTCCCCCAAAATGGCCACCAGAGACAAAAGAGCCCAAATGTAGCCCAAATATCACCCAGATGTAGCCCAAGTATAGCCCAATGACAGAATGTCCCAGAGTGTTCTAAAGAACAACTAGAGCACTAACAGTCCTACTTATTACAAAGGTATGGGACACCTGAAGCCATCTTGATTGGAATAAAGTGGTAACTCTTAAAACATTTAATTTAAAAAGGAACAAAATGAGGGGGTATATTTTGCCATATGAATTATGATTAGTGCTGCAGAAAGAAAAATTAGGGCACATTTTGAGTGACTTCTCAAACCCTCTTCAGTTTCATTAAAAAATTCTGACATACAGTCTCCCAAGATGGCCACCAGAGACAAAAGAGCCTAAATGTAGCCAAAATATCACCCAGATGTACCCCAAGTATAGCCCAATGACAGAATGTCCCAGAGTGTTCTAAAGAACAACTAGAGCGCTAACAGTCTTACTTATGACAAAAGTATGGCACACCAGAAGCCATCTTGATTGGAATGAAGTGGTAAGTCTGAAAACACTCAATTTAAAAAGGAACAACATGAGGGGGTTAATTTTGCCATAGAAAGTATGATTAGTTTTTCAGAAAGAAAAATTAGGGATCATTTTGAGTGACTTCTCAAATCCTCTTCTATTTCATTAAAAGAATTCTGACATGCAGACTGAAACATGCACTTTGAATACCAGCAGCAGACGTCCCTGGTGAGCAGTAGCTTTACTACAGTGATCTAATGTGCAACTAGAGTGCTAACATTCAGAATTTATGGCAAATGTGTGACACCTCTGAATGCCTTCTTGATGGAACCAAAGTAAACAAGCATTGAAAATGCAATAGATCTCGCCCTCGTTTAAGTTAAAGCCAGTCTGTTTGTAATGAGGTGGCTTTTTAGCTTTGCTTTTATTAGTGTTTTTTCAACTTTCATGTAAATAACATGCATCTGTATGCATATAAGTATATGTATGCATGCATTTATGTTTGTATTTATATAGATATACAGATGATATATGTTTATATATGTATGTATATATATATATTCACAGAAAAAACCATAGGCTATAGACCATATATAGTTAGGAATTAGCATTTACAAAACCTTGAAAATTCACTGAAAAAACCACTAGGTTATAGACCATATATAGTTAGGAATTAGCATTTACAAAACCTTGAAAATTCACTGAAAAAACCATAGGTTATAGACCATATATAGTTAGGAATTCGCATTTACAAAACCTTATTTTACTCACACAAAACCATTGAAATTCCATATATAGTTAGTTGCACTAACTATATATCGCGCACCCGCAATCCACTGCTGATGATGTCACATATTACATCATTCATGACATGGTCAGTGACATCACTGATGACATCACTGATGACATCTCAAATGACATCACTGATGACATCACTGATGACAACATCCAGTGACTGTATGTTTCTGTAAAGTTAAAATATGTCTTACATATTGAAGAATGAGTGGATGTATAAGTGTCTGGATGAAGGATTTAGTAGGTGCATGACTGACTGTATGAGTGAGTGATTAAATGTGTCTCACTGAGTGCATGGGTTAGTGACTAAACTGTCTTAATTTGTGCATCATTATGTCTGTTGTTCTGTAAACTGTTGCATGTGTTGATAAGCAGCTATATGAGTAACTATATGGGTTATTGATTGGTTGCCCAAGTATTTGTATGGGAGACTGAGTGTGTGTGTGGGTGGCTGGGAGGTGTATGACTCTGTGCATAGATGTGTGAGCAGTTGATTCACTAGATGTATGGTTTCAAAAGTGCATGTGGAAACAGCTGTATGGGCGGTTGACTGTGTGCATGAGTGTATTGGTGAGTGAATGGATATCTCAGTGCTACATGTCAAAGTAAGTACATATGTAAAACACAGTACATGTGAGAGTTGACATATATAAATAACTGTGCATAAGAGCCAGTGAATGTGTGAGTGGCTGTATGGATCATTGTGAACTTGTATCAGGGATTGTATAAGAGAGTAAATATGTGTTAGTATATGTTTGACTAAGTAAAGTTTGTATAACTGTATAGTTGAGGAAATGGAGGTGTGATTGATTCTTTGCATGACTGACTAGGTGTGTGAGTAACTCCATGGATGAGTGACAGTCTGTGAGTGTCTGTTTACACTGATTGTATCTAAGGTTATATTAGAGTCTGAAGAGGTTCATCGTATTATCACATGAATGATATCATCAGTGATGTGATCAGTAATGTCAAATGAGATGTCATCAGTCATGTCATCAGTGATGTCATTTGAGATGTCATCAGTGATGTCATTTGAGATGTCAACAGTGATGTCATCAGTGATGTCACTGACCATGTCATGAATGATGTAATATGTGACTTCATCAGCAGTGGATTGCGGGTGCGCGATATATAGTTAGTGCAACTAACTATATATGGAATTTCAATGGTTTTGTGTGAGTAAAATAAGGTTTTGTAAATGCGAATTCCTAACTATATATGGTCTATAACCTATGGTTTTTTCAGTGAATATATATATATATAGGTTTCAGGCCTTATATAGTTTGGAATTAGCATTTAAAAAACCATTGAAATTGCTCCTATATAGTTAGTTGTACTAACTATATTTTGCGCACCCGCAATCCACTGCTGATGATGTCACATATTACATCATTCATGACATGGTCAGTGACATCACTGATGACATCTCAAATGACATCACTGATGACGTCTCATTTGACATCACTGATGACATCACTGATGACTTCATCCAGTGACTGTGTGTTTCTGTAAAGTTTAAATATGTTTTACATATTGAAGAATAAGTGGTTGTATAAGTATCTGGATGAAGGATTTAGTAGGTGCGTGACTGACTGTATGACTGAGTGATTAAATGTGTCTTACTAAATGCATGGGTTAGTGACTAAACGGTCTGAATGTGTGCATCAGTATGCCTGTTGTTGTGTAAGCTGCTGCATGTGTTGATCAGTAGCTATATGAGTGGCTATATGGGTTATTGATTGGGTGCCCAAGTATTTGAATGGGAAACTGAGTGTGTGTGTGGGTGGCTGGGAGGTGTGTGACTCTGTGCATAGATGTGTGAGCAGTTGATTCACTAGGTGTATGAGTTCAAGAGTGCATGTTGAAACAGCTATATGGGCCGTTGACTGTGTGCATGGATGTGTTGGTGAGTGAATGGATATCTCAGTGCTACATGTCCAAGTAAGTACGTATGTAAAACACAGTGCATGTGAGAGTTGGCATATAGAAATGACTATACTTGAGAGCCAGTGAATGTGCAAGTGGCTGTATGGATCATTGTGTACTTGTATCAGTGATTGTATAATTGAGTAAGTATGTGTTAATATATGTTTGAATAAGTAAGGTGTTGTGCGTATAACTGTATAGTTGAGGAAATGGAAGTGTGATTGATTCTTTGCATGTCTGACTAGGTGTGTGAGTAACTCCATGGATGAGTGGCAGTGTGTGAGTGTCTGTATAGGTGTATGAGTGCATATGATAGTGTTGTATTGATGAGTGACTGTATGTATGAGTGATTCTATGGGTGAATGAGTGAATGTGTGTGTAAACCTAGGAATCAGTGAGTGTGTATGTAGTAACTGGTATTGGTGTGTCAATGGTTTCAAGAATGGTAGTCTGTATTTAACAGTGGGTGTATCAAAGGTTATATTAGAGTGTGAGGAGGTGCATCGTATTATCACATGAATGATATCATCAGTGATGTCAAATGAGATGTCATCAGTGATGTCATCAGTGATGTCATTTGAGATGTCATCAGTGATGTCACTGACCATGTCATGAATGATGTAATATGTGACATCATCAGCAGTGGATTGCGGGGGCGTGAAATATAGTTAGTACAACTAACTATATAGGAGCAATTTCAATGTTTTTTTTAAATGCTAACTCCTAACTATATAAGGCCTGAAACCTATGGTTTTTTAAGTGAATTTGCAAGGTTTTTAAAAAGCGAATTCCTAACTATATAAGGCCTGAAACCTATGGTTTTTTTAAGTGAATTTGCAAGGTTTTTTAAATGCTAATTCCTAACTATATAAGGCTTGAAACCTATGGTTCTTTCAGTGAATTTGCAAGGTTTATTAAATGCTGATTCCTAACTATATCAGGCGTGAAGCCTATATTTTTTTTCAATAAATTTCAAAGGTTTTGTAAATGCTATTTCTATTAGCGGATAACGTTTATATATGTTATTATCATTCTGGGACCACCTGAGCAGCCATCTTGTTTCTCAGGAGAAGTGAGGCACAAGAGAGCACAAAACAAGAGTGGAAAACGCGAAAAGGGGGCAGGGTTGAGACCCCCTGACCCCTAGCCCTTCTCAGGGGGTTCCAGAAGGACCACCAAGTGCAAAAAAAGATATATTCTTAAAAAATCGCGGGGTACGCGCACTGTACGCGTACGGTGTGCGTACCCCTCAGTTTTTGTTTTTTGCCCTTCGGGGTCCTTTTGGGACCCCCTGAGAAGGGCTAGAGGGTTGGGGGTCTCTACCCTGCCCCCTTTTCATGTTTTCCACTCTTGTTTTGGGCTCTCTTGTGCCTCAGTTCTCCTGAAAAACAAGATGGTGGCCAACACTTCTTGGTTTGGACAGTTTGGAATGTTGACAGTCGACTGCCAGCCAATCAGAAACTCGCTTGCGCACGTAAGGGTACACAATCTTTCTCTACTGATGAGGGAAGTCATCCCGAAACCTGAGACATGTCTCGGGTGATATCCTAAAACCCGGGACATGTATCGGGTCTAGAGATTCATCAGTCCTACAACTACTGACTTGCACTCACCTGGGTGATCCACTGAAGAACTGCAAGTACTGGAGTCCGGAGGGGCAATCCGGAGGAGAGGCTAGCGGTGTGCGCTCCATTTATGATGAAACACAATACGGCTCCCTTGAGCTTGGGGCCGACGGGCTCTTGGAAGACGCACCTGCGTGCCGGGTCTGGCATCGAGGCCTTTGACTGTTGTGTGGCGGCCTTCTCTTCCACCCCTAAACAATCTTTCTCTACTGATGAGGGAAGTCATCCCAAAACCCGAGACATGCCTTGGGCGATATCCTAAAACCCGGGACATGTATCGGGTCTAGAGATTCATCAGTCCTACAAGTACCGACTTGCACCCACCTGGGTGATCCACTGAAGAACTGCAAGTACCAGAGTCCCAAGGGGCGATCCGGAGGAGGGGCTAGCGGTGTGCGCTCCATTTATGATGAAACACAATACGGCTCCCTTGAGCTTTGGGCCGACGGGCTCTTGGAAGACGCACCTGCGTGCCGGTTCTGTCATCGAGGCCTTTGACTGTTGTGTGGCGGCCTTCTCTTCCACCCCTAAACAATCTTTTTCTACTGATGCGGGAAGTCATCCCGAAACCCGAGACATGTCTCGGGCGATATCCTAAAACCCGGGACATGTTTCGGGTCTAGAGATTCATCAGTCCTACAAGTACCGACTTGCACCCACCTGGGTGATCCACTGAAGAACTGCAAGTACCAGAGTCCCGAGGGGCGATCCAGAGGAGGGGCTAGCGGTGTGCGCTCCATTTATGATGAAACACAATACGGCTCCCTTGAGCTTTGGGCCGACGGGCTCTTGGAAGAAGCACCTGCGTGCCGGTTCTGGTATTGCGGCCTTTGACTGTTGTGTGGCGGCCTTCTCTTCCACCCCTAAACAATCTTTCTCTACTGATGAGGGAAGTCATCCCGAAACCCGAGACATGTCTCGGGCGATATCCTAAAACCCAGGACATGTATCGGGTCTAGAGATTCATTAGTCCTACAAGTACCGACTTGCACCCACCTGGGTGATCCACTGAAGAACTGCAAGTACCAGAGTCCCGAGGGGCGATCCGGAGGAGGGGCTAGCGGTGTGCGCTCCATTTATGACGAAACACGTACCGTACGCGTACAGTGCGCGTACGGTGAGCGCATGTAGATATATAATTTGCTCAAATTCAATTTTCTCAACAACTACTGTAGGGATTTTCACCAAATATAGAAAAGGCACTACTGCATACCTGTCCCTACCATTTTGCCAAGTTTGGTGTAATTCTGTTCAGCCATTCGGGCTGTAGCAGTGTCTGAAGGTCCCATAGAAATTGCATTTGAAAAATTTCAAATTCAATTTTCTCAAGAACTACTTGAGGGATTTTCACCAAACGTAGCAAAGGCACATCTGCATACCAGGCCCTACCATTATGCCAAGTTTTGTGTAATTCCATTCAGCCGTTCGGGCTGTAGCCGTGTCTAAAGGTCCCTATGGAAATTAACATGGGGAAAACACATTTTGGGACCCCCCTTTCGCCCCCCGCTTGACGAATGCCCCCGAAACTTTCAGGGAAGCAGAGGAGCGGAGCTGGCCAAAATTCTGGAAAATTACACACAGATTCCTCAATCGGCGCCAAAGTTATTCCCAATAGAATGTTGAGCGCATATAGATATTTAATTTGCTCAAATTCAATTTCTCAACAACTACAGGAGGGATTTTTACCAAATATAGAAAAGGCACTGCTGCATACCTGTTCCTACCATTTTGCCCAGTTTGGTGTAATTCCGTTCAGCCGTTCGGGCTGTAGCCGTGTCTAAAGGTCCCATAGAAAATGCCATTTGAAAAATTTCAAATTCAATTTTCTCAAGAACTACTGGAGGGATTTTAACCAAACATACAAAAGGCACTGCTGCATACCAGTGCCTACCATTTTGCCAAATCTGGTGTAAATCCGTTCAGCCGTTCGAGCTGTAGCCTTGTCAGAATGTACCTATGGAAATTAACATGGGGAAAAGACGTTTTGGGACCCCCCTTTTTTCTTGGCCCCCGCTTGACAAATCCCTGCGAAACTTTCAGGGAAGGAGCGGAGCGCGGCGAGGCAAATTTAAGGAAAATTACAGGCAGATCCCTCAATCGGCGCCAAAGTTATTCCCAATAGAATGTTCGGAATTTCCTATGGTAACTAGGTCCTAACTATATATACCTACTGGCTATCGCCAGTAGGTAATATAGGTATGTGTGTATATATATATATATATATATATATATATATATATATATATATATATATATATATATATATATACATATATATATATATACATATATATATATAAACACACGCAAGGATGGCGTGCTTAAGCCACTTCAGACGGCGGGCTCACGACGGGGTTCGCCAGCCCCTCGATATGCACACACTCCTGGTTCCAAGTCCTTTCACAGAAAATTCACGTGAGCAAGCGATCGGCTGATCTCGAAACGCGTTGGGTGTTTTTCTTCTGCCGATCAAAACTGACAAGCACCGTACTATAATTGGGCTCCGACTCTGGTTTTTCTGTGAAAGGACTTGGAACCAGGAGTGTGTGCATATATATAAATATATGAAAAAGCAATCCCAACCCGTCAGTGGATGACAGGCAACATCAGGGTGCAGACCTCTGTACGCCTCAGGAAACAGTCATAACGGAGCTCACAAAGGATCCAACTCGAGTGAGTAGCAGGAATAAACGTTTATTAAATAAATGACACGTTTCGCTCCACTAGGGAGCTTGTTCACATATAAGCACTCAACAAAAAAATAGGAGTATATATACATAACACTGGGAGGGGCTTGATTGGGGGAACACGCCCAAAAGAAGGAAAATAAAGAAACAGTGCTAAAATAAAAAATGATTTTTCACATATGCAGAAACATGCACCTTATATAAAGTTTCAGGTTATAAACTGGTCATGGCAATTGTGAACAAATTTATATACAGTGTGTTGGGTAAACATACAACATGGATTCCACAATAAGGGCTGCTAAAATGTAAGCATTAGCCATTGGTAAATAAATTTAAAAAGTCTGGCTAGAAAATAGTACATTGTAATAAAGGAAGCACAGGAACAAGCAAAATTGCAAGTATAGTGGCATAGTGCCAGAGTCCGTATAATGTGCTTTCCAACAAGAAAAAAAGAGATTTATACAAGCCAGCAGCGTAATGAAAAACCTAAAGCGCCAGCAACTCAAGACATAGTGCCTGAATACCACAACAGCGCCACTGTTGCTAAACAAAAGACTGCCATATTAGCAGAAAAAAACAGCAATGGTACAAGTCATGTACTGCATAAACAGTGCAAAGCATAAAATAGCTGTGTATAGAGAAAAAATGATAGATTTGAAGGTGAAAAAATGATAAAAGACACAGAAGCCCAACCGAAAATCTGTAATAATAAAAAGAAATCCAGAAAGAAGCAAAGGAAAAGTAGTAGCATATGAGGCGAAAGAAAGAAATATGTAGATAGAGTAAAAGTTGAAGTGACATTGATGCTTAGTCAGAATATTTACATAAAATGACTATGAAACGGCATCTAAGCAAATGAGTAGCAGTAGGCCAAGACCAATGAGTCACGCATTGACTGAACAAGAGAAAGTGAAAGAAACAAGGTAATTGCAGGTATAGAAAGAGATCGACAGAGACCAAGAGCAAAATAATCTACAGTACAGATATTTAAAGGAAACTTTTCAAATCTTCACTCAGATTAAGCCCATTAGGGGCCTTGGTATCAAGGGACATAATGAGTTGAGATTCACGCTTTCTTAATAGTTTCTCACGGTCTCCACCGCGACTTGGTTGAGGTACTGAGCAAAGGACCGTGTATTGCAAGTCCTTCAGCTTTTTATCATGGACTGCTTCAAAATGCCTTGCCACGGGGTAATTACTATCACTGTTTACGATGGCTCTGATATGCTGAAGTATTCTTTGGTGAACAGGCAGCTTGGTGCTGCCTATGTACTCCAGATCACATGTACATTTGAGCTTGTAGACAACAAACTCTGATCTACATGTCAGATATTCTCTGATTGGAATGGGTATATCGCTAAATGCAGTGACATATTCAGTAGTGTTGGTGGCAAAATTACAGGCACGACAGGATGTGCATTTGTAAAAACCCATTTTGTTGATCTTAGTGAGTTTGGGTGGATTTTCAGGTGCTGTTCTATCAAGAGCATCGCGCATGGAAGGCGCACGTCTGAATGTAATTGTGGGTGTTTCAGGTAACATGGGGCCAAGAATAGGGTCCGTCAGAATGATAGGCCATTCAGTGCCAATGATGCGCCTAATCTTTCGCTCCTGTGAGCTGAAAGTGGTTATTAATCTGACTGTGCAATGAGAGCCATCCTGAGTGTTTTTAGTACTGTCAGTGGTAGGCTCCCTTGGTGTAAGTAGTGAGACTCTATCCACTGATGAAGCTTTGGCTAAGGCTTGATCAAGAGTTGTTCTAGAGTACCCTCTTCTCAGGAAGCGCTGTTTGGATTGCTCAAGGCATGTAGCCAAAGAAGCATGGTCACTGCAGATTCTGTGGATTCTAATGAATTCACCATAGGGAATACTGCGGATGGTGTGTGCTGGATGGGAGCTGCATGCATGTAAAATTGCATTACCAGCGGTGCTCTTGCGATGCAGTTTGGTCTCGAGTATGTTGTCTTTGATAAACAGGTGCACATCTAGAAATTCTGCTTCAATAGTGCTTACATTGGCAGTGAATTTTAGATTTAAAGAGTTGGCATTGCAGTCAGATACAAATGAAAGGGCCTGTTCTTTTGTGCCCTTCCAAATGATGCAGATATCGTCAATGTAGCGCCAGTAATGCGCAATGCACGATGACCAATGTGCGTGTGTGGTTCTGAGCTCGTGTTCCTCCCACCAACCCACATGAAGACATGAGTAGCTGGGGGAAAAACACGAGCCCATCGCCACACCACGCAATTGCTGGTAAGTATTGTTTTTGAAACGGAAAAAATTAGAAGTTAGGCACAACTTGATCATATAAATCAACATGGAATTGTGTTCCCTGAAACAGATGGCATGTGTATTCAAATAGTGCTGACATGCGTTTATACCATGGTGGTGATTGATAGAGGTATAAAGTGATTCAATGTCTAAAATCAGAAACAAATAATCACTGCACCAATTAACAGTTCCAATCTTGGTCAAAAAGTCTGTTGTATCTTTCAAAAAAGAAGGGAGACTTGAACATGGGGCTGGAGAAAAAAGTCTACATATTTGGAGATGTTCTCAGTCATACTCCCAATGGCCGATATGATTGGACGACCAGGCGTGGGGGTAACAAGTATGTGAACTTTAGGCAAAAAGTACAGATAGGGTGTCACAGGATGATCTTTAGATAGATAATTGCATTCATCTTTGGTCAAGAGATTAAGTCTTTTCCAAGTATTAAGCTGCTTGCGTATTTGATTTTGGTTTTGAACCATAGCAAATTGTGATGATAGGGTGTAACATGTAGAGTCAGATAAGTGTCTTTGTGCTTCCTCAATGTAGTCCGATGTCTTCCAAAGGACAGTATTACCACCCTTGTCGGCACTCTTAACAATCACATTGTGGTTCGATTGGAGTTTATTGATAAGCAGAATATATTGCTGGTCGTTGTATTTCAGTTGTTTGTGCTGGCTCAGGATTGATCTGTTTAGAGCTTTGAGTTCAATGATAACACGATCACTGAAAATGTCTACAGCATCCCGAGGCATGAGTGGAAAGAATGTCGACTTCCGTTTGAATGGTGTCGGCACTGTACGATTCACATTGAACACCTGGCTGACAGTTGGAGCAGTTTGGGAAGAGTCATCAAAGGCTAAATCATTCAAGTTTTGCAGGCCAGCATTGTCTTGTACTTGGAATTGAGGTGCCATATTGAGAGGAATGTCAATTGCCACACTTTGTTTGCGTTTTGCCTCCAGTTTGAAATATTTGATTAGTTTAATTTTTCTCACAAATTTGTATAAATCAATCCGAGTTTGGTTGTAAGAGAATTTCTTCGGTGGACAAAATGAGAGGCCCAGAGACAGTAGCTGTTCCTCCGCCTTGGAGAGAACAGTGTCCGACAGATTGATGACGGTGTTATCAACAGTGCTAGTTATCTGCGCCAATTCTTGTTTGTTTTTGTTTGCGAAGTATTTCTTTTTGTGGATCCTCCGCCTTGAGTGCCTGCGCTGGCTGGCGGATTGCCGGCCTGATCCTGAGGATTCCGGGAGCGCAGGGAATTGCGCTGGTCCTCGTTGACAAAACCCAGTTCCTCTACCACCGTGTAGTTCTTGCCTGGGTTAGGGATGGCAGATGTTGAAGCACCCTCGTCTTCGCTATTGGAGGTTAATGAGTTGATTGACAAGATGTCGCTATTGTCAATAGGTATACCAGAGGCTTGATTGCTCGCGGCGGTTTGACCGCCTGCTGTTTTTCCGCTGTTGGACAATGCTTTGCGCTTGAGATTGTCGTACTTCCTAGAGAAAGTAAAAATCCTTCCAGTCGCGTAGTCGTTTTTATCCCTGGCGAACTTGGTAATTTTTCGTTCAATTATAGTGTCCTCCAGTTTTTTAATGCGGATATCAATCTCTGCTTTGCTCTTAGCTATGAAGTCTGTTTCTCCAGTTGCCTCCAATAATGCTTGTACTTTGTCAATTTCTATTAACAATTTGTCGCGGTCAGACTCGGCATATTTAATCAAAATGTTGACCATATTCATAGAGCTTTTTAAACTGTTGTCCGCCCATTCTTGCAGCATCAAAGGGTCGGGGTTCTCGTAGGTCGGGACAATGAGAATTCTTAAGCCCCTGGGAACTCTGTTAGCATCCCGGTACTTTTCAAGGGATTTTTTCTCCCACCATTTAGCAAGTTCGCTTCGCAATAGTTTCTCCAAACTCTTGATCAAAGTCTTAGCGTCACTATTGGTAGTAATTGGTGTCACCTCATTAACGTTAGGAATGTTTGCAGAGAGGCTTTCAAATCGTGCCTCAGCAGTTGCTTCCCTGGTTTTGAGAGTGTCACTTGATAGCATAGTAATAGTGATTAAATGCACAGTCACGTTTATATTCGGGATTAATATGTTTCCCAATCCTGCTGTGTTGATGGAGCAGACTGTTTGAGCATAGACGGCGAATCCCACACCCCGCTAAGCATGGAACAGACAATGGACAGATAGGCAGCCACAGAGCGGCAGTGACCCGCAGGAATCAGCGCCTCGTGGTTCTGCCGAGAAAAGCAATCAGCCGAACACACGAGCACCACGCCTGGACGGACACACTCACCTCCCACGAAGCCGACACAGATCTTGTCACAGTAGTGCAGTCCAGCGGGGGGGCACAGCAAAGCTGATTCTTTGAAATCCAAGTAGCGATACGTTCCGAACAAACGCAGGCAGCCGCGCCGGCGCTGTGCCTCAGGTCAGCGGGAGGGTCCACAAGCCAGAAGCAGCTGATCCCGGCAAACGAATGAAAAAGCAATCCCAACCCGTCAGTGGATGACAGGCAACATCAGGGTGCAGACCTCTGTACGCCTCAGCAAACAGTCATAACGGAGCTCACAAAGGATCCAACTCGAGTGAGTAGCAGGAATAAACGTTTATTGAATAAATGACGCGTTTCGCTCCACTAGGGAGCTTGTTCACATATAAGCACTCAACAAAAAAATAGGAGTATATATACATAACACTGGGAGGGGCTTGATTGGGGGAACACGCCCAAAAGAAGGAAAATAAAGAAACAGTGCTAAAATAAAAAATGTTTTTTCACATATGCAGAAACATGCACCTTATATAAAGTTTCAGGTTATAAACTGGTCATGGCAATTGTGAACAAATGTATATACAGTGTGTTGGGTAAACATACAACATGGATTCCACAATAAGGGCTGCTAAAATTTAAGCATTAGCCATTGGTAAATAGATTTCAAAAGACTGGCTAGAAAGTAGTACATTGTAATAAAGGAAGCACAGGAACAAGCAAAATTGCAAGTATATATATATATTCACTGAAAAAAACATAGGTTTGACACCAGTTAGAGTTAGCTGGAAATTTTACTGACATAAAACCATGTCATGAGTGATGTAATATGTGACGTCATCAGCAGTGCATTGCAGGCGCGCAAGTTATAGTGAGTCCAACTAACTATAACGTGGGAATTTCAATGGTTTTATGTCAGTAAAATTTCCAGCTAACTATAACTGGTGTCAAACCTATGGTTTTTTCAGTGAATTTAATAGGTTTTTTAAATGCTAATTCCTAACTATAACTGGTGTGAAACCTATGGTTTTTTCAGTGAATTTCATAGGTTTTTTAAATGCTAATTCCTAACTATATAAGGCCTGAAACCTCTGTTTTTTCAGTGAATTTCAAAGGTTTTTTTAGTGCTAATTCCTAACTATAGAAAACCTGAAAGCCCATCAGGAATCTCCAGTATGCGCCAGGGGACTGCATTGCAGAGAGGTGTAATGAAGCCACGCCCCTTTTTACACCTCTCTGCAACGCAGCCCCCGTGCATGTTTGAAGAGGGGGAACTAATTCCCCTTGCATACTGGGAGCCCCTGGGGGCCAACTAGGCCACCTGGAACCTCCAGTATGCGCCAGTGGGCTGCATTGCAGAGGTGTAATGAGGCTATGCCCCTGTTACACCTCTCTGCAACGCAGCCCCCTGCCGCGTTTGCAGAGGGGGAACTAATTCCCCTTGCATACTGGGGGTCCCTGGGGGGCAACTAGCCCAGCAGGAGCCTCCAGTATACCCCAGGGGGCTGCATTGCAGAGAGGTGTAATGAAGCCACACCCTTTTTTACACCTCTCTGCAACGCAGCCCCCGCGCATGTTTGAAGAGGGGGAACTAATTCCCCTTGCATACTAGGGGTCCCTGGGGGCCAACTAGCCCACCTGGAACCTCCAGTATGCGCCAGGGGGCTGCATTGCACAGAGGTGTAATGAGGCTATGCCCCTTTTTACACCTCTCTGCAACGCAGGACACTGGCGCTTTTGCAGAGAGGGGACTAATTCCCCTTGCATACTGGGGGTCCCTGGGTCATATCTGTCAAAACACCGATATTCCGAACGATTGAAAATGACTTTTCTTGAGAAACATTTGGATTTGGATTATCATGTCCTATACTTTGGAATTTTTGAAAGACTGACTTTCAGGATGCTATAAATTACTCAAGTCTGCCCGAATTGTGTGGGTAAAATTGATACCTAGTCACTTTGAATAAGAATGTACTTACGTCTCGTCTAACATTTGGAAGAAATATCTAGTTATATGACAGCATGATACCGACATAACTTGAAGGAAATAAGAACGCCCTGAAGAAGTTCTGTTGTACAGAACGAAACGTTTCGGCTGGCTGTGGTACATAAACTTAAGGAAAAGAAAAGCATTTGAATATACACCAAGATTCAGCGCTTCAATAAGAACTCTAAGTGATATGATTTGATTGGACTTATTGTGCAAGTGGTGCTGTGCCAAACTTTGGAGTATTCTCCACTACTCTCTACTACTTACTCTCTCCTACTCCACTACTCTCAAATACTCACTCTCTACTACTCATTCTCTACTACTCTCTACTACTCTCTCTCTACTACTCACTCCCTACTACTCACTATCTACTACTCTCTACTACTCACTCTCTACTACTCTCTCTCTACTACTCACTCTTTACTACTCACTCTCTACTACTCTCTACTACTCACTCTCTACTTCTCACTCTCTACTACTCTCTACTACTCACTCTCTACTACTCTCTCTCTACTACTCACTCCCTACTACTCACTCTACTACTCACTCTCCACTACTCTCTACTACTCACTCTCTGCTACTCTCTCTCTACTAGTCTCTACTACTCACTCTACTACTCTCTACTTTTCTCTCTCTCTGCTACTCACTCTATACTACTCTCTACTAATCACTCTCTACTACTCACTCTCTACTACTCTCTACTACTCACTCTTTACTACTCTCTACTACTCCTTCTCCACTGCTCTCTACTACTCACTCTACTACTTACTCTCTACTACTCTCTACTACTCACTCTTTACTACTCACTCTCTACTACTCTCTACTACTCACTCTACTATTCACTCTACAACTCTCTACTACTCACTCTCTGCTACTCTCTCTACTGCTCTCTACTACTCTCTACTACTCACTCTCTACTCCCTATTACTCACTCTCTACTCTACCTCTCTACCTCTCTCTACTTCTCTCTCTACTAGTCTCTACCTATCTACCCCTACCTCTCTACCTCTACCTCTCAACCTCTACACCTCTACCTCTCTACCTCTCTCTACACGCACACATATACACACATATATGTGCATATATATGCATATGCATTTATATATATGTATGTGTATATATATATATATATATACCTATATAAACATATATAATCTGTATATCTATATAAATACAAATATAAATGCATGCATACATATACATATATGCATACACATGCATGTTATTTACATGAAAGTTTAAAAAACACTAACAAAGCAAAGCTAAGAAGCCACCTCATTACAAACAGAATCACTTTAACTTAAACGAGGGCGAGATCTATTGCATTTTCAATGCTTGTTTACTTTGGTTCCATCAAGAAGGCATTCAGATGTGTCACACATTTGCCATAAATTCTGAATGTTAGCACTCTAGTTGCTCATTAGATCACTGTAGTAAAGCTACTGCTCACCAGGGAAGTCTGCTGCTGGTATTCAAAGTGCATGTTTCATTCTGCATGTCAGACTTTTTTTTAATGAAATAGAAGAGGATTTGAGAAGTCACTCAAAATGATCCCAAATTTTTCTTTCTGAAGCACTAATCATACTTTCTATGGCAAAATGAACCCCCTCATTTTGTTCCTTTTTAAATTAAATGTTTTCAGATTTACCACTTCATTCCAATCAAGATGGCTTCTGGTGTGCCATACTTTTGTCATAAGTAAGACTGTTAGCGCTCTAGTTGTTCTTTAGAGCACTCTGGGACATTCTGTCATTGGGTTATACTTGGGCTACATCTGGGTGATATTTGGGCTACATTTAGGCTCTTTTGTCTCTGGTGGCCATCTTGGGAGACTGTATGTCAGAATTTTTTCATGAAATTGAAGAGGATTTGAGAAGTCACTCAAAATGTGCCCTAATTTTTCTTTCTGCAGCACTAATCATACTTTCTATGGCAAAATATACCCCCTCATTTTGTTCCTTTTTAAATTAAATGTTTTAGGAGTTACCACTTTATTCCAATCAAGATGGCTTCAGGTGTGCCATACCTTTGTAATAAGTAGGACTGTTAGCGCTCTAGTTGTTCTTTAGAACACTCTGGGACATTCTGTCATTGGGCTATACTTGGGCTACATCTGGGTGATATTTGGGCTACATTTGGGCTCTTTTGTCTCTGGTGGCCATCTTGGGAGACTGCATGTCAGAATTTTTTAATGAAATAGAAGAGGATTTGAGAAGTCACTCAAAATGTGCCCTAATTTTTCTTTCTGCAGCACTAATAATACTTTCTATGGCATAATATACCCCCTCACTTTGTTCCTTTTTAAATTAAATGTTTTAAGAGTTACCACTTTATTCCCATCACAATGGCTTCAGGTGTGCTATACCTTTGTAATAAGTAGGACTGTTAGCGCTCTAGTTGTTCTTTAGAACACTCTAGGAGGCTGCAGTAGAACACAAAGGAATCAACTGACAGTCTCTGTCCTTGTTGGATGTACATGTTTTACTGAGAATGTCAGACTTCATTCTCACATGACTGAGAAAGATAATGTGAATTTACAGAAAATATGCTTTCAGTTTATCTTATAGATCCCCTTCCAAACCACTGTGAGAAAATCATGAGATATTAGTTTTCTTGCAAACATAATTAATGATATCACAGCAGAAGGCTTTTTCACATGGTAAAATCACCTTAGAACACACCACAATTCCTAAAATGAGTATGGTACCATCAACAAATGATTTATAATGTAACTAAAGTCCTAAAACCCTCTATTATCTACAATCCTTTTTAATGAGGTGCTATCATGTATATTGGTCCCAAGATGGCTGCCAACACTTCTTGGATGAAGTGCTGTCAGCCAATCAGATCAGATGTGTGGTTAGGCTCCGCCCAGATATATATATTATTTTAACCTAAATTTCTCAAAATCCACTGGAGCACATATCTTGAAACATAGCAAAGGCACATGGGCTACCAGTCCCTACAATTTTGCCAAGTTTTGTAGAAATCCATTCAGCCGTTCGGGCTAAAAGTGAGTCCAACCGCCCTATGGAAATTAACATGGGGAAAACACGTTTTGGGACCCCCCTTTATCTCGGCTCCCACTTGACGAATCCCCCCCAAACTTTCAGGGAAGGAGCAGAGAGCAGCGAGGCAAATTTAAGGAAAATTACAGGTAGATTCCTCAACCGGTGCCAAAGTTATTTCCAATAGAATGTTGTGGATTTACTATAGAAAACAATCCTAACTATAACTACCTACTGGCGACCGCCGGTAGGTAATATATATATATAAATATATAAATATATATATATTGTTGTAAACAGAAGTCCATGAGCCGGGAATATAATTAGGTTATCTTTATTCAAGTTAAGTTGCTGATCAAGTTACCAAGATGGAAAGGTAAAATCCCACCAGGAGTGACCTCCTGGCCACTCAGCCTGCCTGCGCCAACTGCCAGTTGACACACAGGCTGAGCCCCCAACATTCCATGATGTCACTGAGGATTCTGGCAGTGACACCATGCGAGGCACAGGGAAAGGAGACATAGATAAATATAACATATATATATATCGTTCTCTTAAACACTAGAATACCTAATGGGCTCAACAAGGGGGAAGATTTACAAGTTTTTTTGTAAACGCAACATCTACACCCTATGGTGCAATCTTGAGAGTAGTATCCTGTGCATACATCTTTTTCCACTGACCTGTGTAACTCTGTCTTTCACAGTGTGTCCTCCAATTTTGGTAATGTAAAGCTCTATAAAGTTTGAGCCCATGTCCACTAAAAATTGTATTCTGTTCTGTTTTAATGAAATGGTCTTTCAATTTGAAACTATTAATTGTCATTTAGTCACTATGGCTATAGTGAATACATAACATCAGCAGCAATGCCTTAATGTTTTTAACTGTGGTGGGTTAATAGCACTAGCGCAGGTACATTGTGTTACATGACATCTGTTGTTGTGATTTGTTCTAAATCATTGCATATATGTACAAACTGCGAGTATTTCATGCACTTTTTTGCACTTGAGCACTGTTTTTCTCATAACATCGATTGGGGTTTTGTTTAATTTTTTATGGACATGTTATTAATATTTGCACATATGTTTCGACTTGTATAGAGTGACGAGTTAATATGAATTAGCTCATTTGGCAACTATTGTACATACTTCGAACTCATTGTGATTCATTAGTGGGCTCAATTACGCACTAGCACTTTATTCTTCGTACATGCATATCTTTCCGGATTTACTATGTTTATTTAAAATATTTTAAACATAGGATTCTATATTGTTTACAATGAGCTCATAGGCGTACATGTATATTGAGTATGTCCTTTTGAGTTTGTAATTTTTACGTGTGTGCAAATGAAGTATTTTTTCCATGTCCTTTACCCCTCTGATTTGATGTTATTGTTTCTACCTCTATTTTACACAGTATATAAACACCCCCATTGGTAATTTGAGGCCATGTGATCAAGGCCGAATGCGTCATGCCAATGGCGAGGGAAAAATAAAGCCACTTTTTTTAATCTAACCTTTGGTGTTTTGGAGATCTGTTCCATGGTGATGTGAGGAGTTGCATTGCAGGACTTTGTTTATATATATATATATATATATATATATATATATATATATATATATATATATATATATATATATATTCACTGAAAAGTAGCAGCTGGGGCGACCTCATGCGTATATGATGTTCCATGGGACGCAGTGTCACAAACCCCTCGGATACGAAATGCGCATCATTTACGAGTTTAGCAATATGGTGGATTGGATTTGCGTGGTGATGGAGCTTGGTACGCTACCGTATGGGAGTGCAGTTTTCTCAACAAAAAAAAAGAGATACATATTTTTGGGGGAAGATATAAAAAACATGACATAATTTTTAAAGTAAAAAAAAGAGGTATAATAGAGTTCCAAAATATTTAAAAGTATATTAGAAAAAATATAGGTTTTACATTGTGCGCCTTCCCCAAGGCGTTAGTTGGTATGGGCAGTTGCGTGTTTGAAATAGGCCTGACGCGTTTCGGAAATTTATTTTCCTCATCATGAGCCCCAAAACATCACTTCTGTCCTCATCCATCGCGCAGCTCCACATACGAGACTCCTTGGATAGAGGGTCTCGTGGCCCCCGTTTCTTCGGGGTGGTACTACCCAGCGGCAGGACCGCCGCTAATATATTCCGCTCCGTGGGGTTGTCCAAGTAGCGGGTAGCACCCGAGCCTGCATGCGCCTTCCCCAAGGCGTTAGTTGTTATGGGCAGTTGCGTGTTTGAAATAGGCCCGACGCGTTTCGGAAATTTATTTTCCTCATCAGGGGCCAGCAGTAAAGAGCACGACGTCTACCATCTCCCTGTATGAAAACACGCATTTGTGCTTATGGGAGATGTAGTCCATATATCCTGGATGGATGCACTTTCAAATTACTGCAAGTTCCAAAGGCTCTAACATGAGCCCCAAAACATCACTCCTGTCCTCATCCATCGCGAAGCTCCACATACGAGACTCCTTGGATAGAGGGTCTCGTGGCCCCCCGTTTCTTCGGGGTGGTGCTACCCAGCGGCAGGACCGCCGCTAATATATTCTGCTCCGTGGGGTTGTCCAAGTAGCGGGTAGCACCCGAGCCTGCGTGCGCCTTCCCCAAGGCGTTAGTTGGTATGGGCAGTTGCGTGTTTGAAATAGGCTCGACGCGTTTCGGAAATTTATTTTCCTCATCAGGGGCCAGCAGTAAAGTGCACGATGTCTACCATCTCCCTGTATGAAAATACGCATTGTGCTTATGGGAGATGTAGTCCATATATCCTGGATGGATGCACTTTCAAATTACTGCTCGTTCCAAAGGCTCTAACATGAGCCCCCAAACATCACTCCTGTCCTCATCCATCGCACAGCTCCACATACGAGACTCCTTGGATAGAGGGTCTCCTGGCCCCCATTTCTTCGGGGTGGTGCTACCCAGCGGCAGGACTGCCGCTAATATATTCCGCTCCGTGGGGTTGTCCAAGTAGCGGGTAGCACCCGAGCCTGCGTGCGCCTTCCCCAAGGCGTTAGTTGGTATGGGCAGTTGGGTGTTTGAAATAGGCCTGACGCGTTTCGGAAATTTATTTTCCTCATCAGGGGCCAGCAGTAAAGTACATGACGTCTACCATCTCCCTGTATGAAAACACGCATTGTGCTTATGGGAGATGTAGTCCATATATCCTGAATGGATGCACTTTCAAATTACTGCTCGTTCCAAAGGCTCTAACATGAGCCCCCAAACATCACTCCTGTCCTCATCCATCGCGCAGCTCCACATACGAGACTCCTTGGATAGAGGGTCTCGTGGCCCCCGTTTCTTTGGGGTGGAGGTTTTCGTGAGTAAACAATTCTCTTGATATCGCTGTGGCCCTTGGTTGAGAGGGGGTCCGTAAAAAAGCCGTCAAGAGAAAATTTCGGCTTTCACATTCCAGGAATAATCCAGTACGGCGCAGATTTTCAAAAGCTGCAGATACGGACACGAACCCAAAGTTTAGGTGCAAAAAGGTGGTGATTTATTCAGCAATGGTGCTCCCAGTCATCACGACGCGTTTCGCGCTTTACAGAGCGCTTGATCACATGACACAGTTAATCACCTACCACAGGTTTAAATACAGTCTACCAATGCGGTTTGAGCCTACAATTGCAATGGAAATAGAAGAGTTAGGTCTCTAAAGACTACTCAGACTCCGTTTTGAGTATCTACAAATACATTTTGGAGACTCTTGTAAAAACATTAATTGCAGATCAAATTTTGTAAAGCAGGCTGTAGACGTAAAAAACATGTGGAATACAAAGTTGGTGATAGTGATTTGAAAAAACATGAGTTTAACAAACAAAAAAAAGGGAAATTTTTGAATAAAGCAAAAAGGTATTTTCAAAATAATTGTCGTTTGAAGTGCGATGCTCTTTCTGATGTTCCAAGTGTTATAAATATATAGTAATTTCATCATTTAGAACTATATTGTAAGATATTACAATTTCAAGGCAAGAAGACATATGGAGCCCCACATGTACAAACATTGACATTTGAAGTGTGCAAATTTGCAAAGACGGAGAGTTTTTTTAAAGTGCTTATACAAGATTAAAATTTGTGCCCACGAGTGTAAAGGATATCTGTAAAATACATTATTCATTCCGAGTGCTGGCCGTGTCTGCTAAAGAGTAAAAAATGTGTGCATTATTTAAGAAAGTACGATATTGCTAATGTTGAAGAGATTATACCATCTACAGCCAATACCCAATAATTTAAAGACATACAAGTATTCATAAATTCATATATAGGCCTGTAAAAACCTTAAAATGGTTATTTCAAAAGGCTAAAAAGATGAATACAAATAATATGTCTAAAATTCGTATATAAATAGATTATTAAAATCACAAGGTAATTGATATGCATGTTATAAAAATATAGCTATCAAAGACAATCTAAAACACATTTCATTATTTACAAGTCCCATAGAACAATTGTACAAGTTGTATGTTAGGGAGAAGGTCATCATTTTTTGTTATGTATCACAGGCAACTATACAGATCCTCCGTGATATTAAGGCCCGAGGGGTGCTTTGTATTTAGTTCAATAATATATTGTGTTTCGAGGTGGCGTTGTTTGTCTTCTCTGTTGCCTCCTCTTCTACTAGCCTGTACACAGTCAATGACAAAGTATTTGAGGTCACTGCTTCTAGAGTTATGTTTAGATTTAAAGTGCCTCGCTACAGGGTATGTGTTATCCTGGTTTCCAATTGCTCGTAAATGCTGTAGGATCCTTTTGTGTACTGGGAGCTTTGTGCTCCCAACATACAGCATGTTGCAGGGACAAATTAGCAGGTAGACAGCAAATTCTGTCTTACATGTTAATAATTTGGTAATCTTATGTTCCCTGCTATCAAATGGAGAGTGATTGCTTTTCTTATTGATGGCTTGTTGACAGGCTTTACAAACCTTACAGTTAAAAAAAGCCTGTATGCATTTGGTACCAGGTTGACACTTCAAGGACCTCAGGACTGGTCTTAACCAGTTCATCTCTCATGGACTGCCCTCTACTATATGTTATACTGGGCCTCTTGGGGAGAGCTCTCCCTATCACTGGATCACTAAGGACTAGTGGCCAGTTTTTGCTGATGATTTTAGCTATCTCCTTGTGTTGGGCATTGTATTGTACAATGAATCTGAATTCAGGGGATTTTATAACAGTGTCCTCAGAATCTATTGTTGGGGGTAAGTTACCTGCCAATAAAAGAGATCTATCTTTTTGATTTGCTTTCAAGATTGCTGCATCTACAATCTTGGGGGAATAGCCCCTGGCTAGGAATCTTGATTTGCTCTCTCTCTGTGCTTCATCTAGATCAATCTGTCTGCTGTGTATTCTTTTGAGGCGTAGCATCTCGCCATAGGGGATGCTATTAATGAGGTGTTTCGTATGGGAACTAGTCGCATGTAGGGTAGAATTACCCACTGTAGTCTTGCGGTGTAATCTTGTCTCTATTCTACCCTGTTCTATGAACACCTCAGTATCTAGGAAAGTAATGGATGACTTACTCAGTGTGGCTGTGAACTGGAGATTTAAGTTGTTTCTATTGAGGTCAGAGATAAAGTTCTCAGCTGATGATATGTCCCCCCTCCAGATCACAAAAAGGTCATCAATAAAGCGTAACCAGGTAACTACCTGAGCCCGCATAGTTGTTAAGTGTTGAACCAAGAGGACCAGTTCCTCCCACCAGCCCATGTGGAGACATGCGTAGCTGGGGGAGAAGTTGGCCCCCATGGCCACACCCCGCAACTGCCTGTACATGAGATTATTGAACATAAAGGTATTGCTGTCAAGGCACATTTTAACCATTTCTAACAACATCATTCTATGATCAGGCATATTAGGTAATGACCTCCTCTAATAAAAGTCAAGAGCATTTAAGCCATCCAGATGTACAATGCTGGTATACAGCGAACAGACGTCCAGTGCAATCAACATGTAGTTTTCCTGCCATTCAATATTTTTAATTTTGTTCAAAAAGTCACTCGTGTCACTGACATACGACGGGAGACTTTTGACCTCCCCTTTCAGGAAAAAGTCTACATACTGAGACATATGTTCCAAACAGCTATTCCTAGCTGAAATTATAGGGCGTCCAGGGGGGTTTGTTGGGTTTTTGTGCAGCTTTGGTAGGAAATACATTGTCGGTACCACAGGGTAATCGTTTCTTAGAAATGTGTGCTCCTGATTGGTGATGAGGCCCTTGGATTTCCATTTGGAAAGTTTTTTGTTGCAGTTTAAATACATGGTTTTTAGTTCTGCATTTGAAAATCTGATGTAGCACATTCTATCATTCAGTTGTGAAAGGGCTTCCTTCACATACATTTCTCCGTGGAGCAGCACGATAATGCCACCTTTATATGATGCTCAGATGATTACATTACGATTGTTCTGTAATTTAGAGATGAGAGCCCTGTAGTCTGCTGTTTCTTTGTTGTACTTATGTCTACCTCTGTGTATTTTTATATTCAGTTCTTTCAATTGGTTGGTAAATTGTTCATGAAATAGGTCTATGTAGTCTTTAAGCATGACTGGAGTATATGTGGACTTGGCTCTGAAGCTGGTTAAAGGTCTTTTTAGCTGTTGATTCACAGATAAGTTAAAGGTTTCACCTACAGTTTCAGATAAAGATGCAGTTTGATCACTGTTGTGAGGTACATTCGGTCCCCAAATTTCCGCCAGTACTTCCATTAGTGCCTCTGTTGTCTGACTGGCATTGGTGTCTGTATTTTCTGGCAAGGGTGTTTGTGCATTTTCAAATTTATTCAATGTAAAATATTTTTTAAGTTTTAATTTTCTCGTACTTTTGTATACATCCAATCGCATATTTACATAGTTGAAGTCCCTTCTTGGGCAATAGGTTAAACCCAGGCTGAGAATTTCCTTCTCCTTTTGGTTGAGTTCTATACCTGCGAGGTTGACAATGGTTTTGTCCAGATCTATGGAGGTAATTAGTTCTTGTTCCACCCCCCTCTCTTTTTGTTTTTGGTTTTCCAGCTTGCGCCTGTGTTTGTTTGCTTTCCTCCGCTCTCGTCGTTTGAGGTTTTTTGCGCGGCGTAGTGTTGTTGTCTTGTCCGAGGGCGCAAGGTTTGTCTTCTGTCCTCGCAAAAAAGGGCTAACTCTTCATCAAGTGTGCTTTTGGGTCCCGCTGCCCTTGCCTGTTCATCCTTCTCCTGATCACTGTCGGGGTTAGAGCTGTCCTCTGACACGGATGATCCAGTAGCACTCTTTTCAGTATTTGTGATGACTTTTTTAGTAGCCACTTGTTTGCCTGCTTGCTTGTTCTTTCTTAGAACCTCATATTTCCTGGAGAAAGTAAAAATCTGGCCTGTTTCAAAATCGGTTTTGTCTCTGAAAAATTTGTATGTTTTGCGATTTTTTATTATATCTTCTTCTTTTTTTAATCTCATGCACATTTCCTTTCTGAGTTTACTCGCTTCATCCACATCGTTGAGGGCCTCGATTTCCTCATTAATTTTGTTGATTTCTTCCAACAATTCTGTTCTGTCCAGTTCTGCATGCTTGACTAGAATTACCATAAGTCTTTTGGAGTTGTCAAGATTGCAATCAGCCCATTTGCGCATTAAGGCAGGATTCGGTTTGTCATATGTAGGCGCCAGAAGAATACGGAGCCCGCGCGGGACTCGATTCACATCTAGGTACATTTTTAGTGATCGCGCCTCCCACCATTTGCTTTGCTCTGCACGGCTTTTATTCTCCAAAAGTTGAAATTTTTCTTTAATTGTATTTTTAGGTTCGTTTGTCGTGTTTGTTGCACTAATCTCCTTTGGCGGTTCGGATTTCTTTTCATCGAACATCATCAGAGCCGCACTCTCTCTCTCTCTTGAACTGTGTCCGATGACATAGCGGGAGTTCACCAAATAATTACGCTGTTTAAATTATGGCTTTAAGTATTCAGATTACGGGTGTTCAAAGTATTCTTTCTGTAATTGACCTGTTAACCTTGCACAACCTCTCACCCCCTGTCCGAACGACCTTGCTATTTGATACACGTACCTCAGGCGTTCAACAGGACCCGCTGTCTCCTCCGACACAGTCGCGTCCCGGTCCGTCTTCCGGTACTCCGTGTAAGTTTTGTAGGCCAGGGGGGTTCCACAGTCTTCCTCCTTCCGGAGATCCTGGCGGTTTTCGTGTGAAAACAATTCTCTTGATATCGCTGTGGCCCTTGGTTGAGAGGGGGTCCGTAAAAAAGCCGTCAAGAGAAAATTTCGGCTTTCACATTCCAGGAATAATCCAGTACAGCGCAGATTTTCAAAAGCTGCAGATACGGACACGAACCCAAAGTTTAGGTGCAAAAAGGTGGTGATTTATTCAGCAAAGGTGCTCCCAGTCATCACAACGCGTTTCGCGCTTCACAGAGCGCTTGATCACATGACACAGTTATTCACCTACCACAGGTTTAAATACAGTCTACCAATGCAGTTTGAGCCTACAATTGCAATGGAAATAGAAGAGTTAGGTCTCTAAAGACTACTCAGACTCCGTTTTGAGTATCTACAAATACATTTTGTAAACTCTTATAAAAACATTAATTGCAGATCAAATTTTGTAAAGCAGGCTGTAGACGTAAAAAACATGTGGAATACAAAGTTGGTGATAGTGATTTGAAAAAACATGAGTTTAACAAACAAAAAAAGGGACATTTTTGAATAAAGCAAAACGGTATTTTCAAAATAATTGTCGTTTGAAGTGCGATGCTCTTTCTGATGTTCCAAGTGTTATAAATATATAGTAATTTCATCATTTAGAACTATATTGTAAGATATTACAATTTCAAGGCAAGAAGACATATGGAGCCCCACATGTACAAACATTGCCATTTGAAGTGTGCAAATTTGCAAAGACGGAGAGTTTTTTTAAAGTGCTTATACAAGATTAAAATTTGTGCCCAATTTTCTGAGGACATATGCACCCCTAGTAGAGACGGTGTTGCACAACGAGTGTAAAGGATATCTGTAAAATACATTATTCATTCCGAGTGCTGCCCGTGTCTGCTAAAGAGTAAAAAATGTGTGCATTATTTAAGAAAGTACGATATTGCTAATGTTGAAGAGATTATACCATCTACAGCCAATACCCAATAATTTAAAGACATACAAGTATTCATAAATTCATATATAGGCCTGTAAAAACCTTAAAATGGTTATTTCAAAAGGCTAAAAAGATGAATACAAATAATATGTCTAAAATCCGTATATAAATAGATTATTAAAATCACAAGGTAATTGATATGCATGTTATAAAAATATAGCTATCATAGACAATCTAAAACACATTTCATTATTTACAAGTCCCATAGTCAATTGTACAAGTTGTATGTTAAGGAGAAGGTCATCATTTTTTGTTATGTATCACAGGCAAGTATACAGATCCTCCGTGATATTAAGGCCCGAGGGGTGCTTTGTATTTAGTTCAATGATATATTGTGTTTTGAGGCAGCGTAGTTTGTCTTCTCTGTTGCCTCCTCTTCTACTATCCTGTACACAGTCAATGACCAAGTATTTGAGGTCACTGCTTCTAGAGTTATGTTTAGATTTAAAGTGCCTCGGTACAGGGTATGTGTTATCCTGGTTTCCAATTGCTCGTAAATGCTGTAGGATCCTTTTGTGTACTGGGAGCTTTGTGCTCCCAACATACAGCATGTTGCAGGGACATATTAGCACGTAGACAGCAAATTCTGTATTACATGTTAATAATTTGGTAATCATATGTTCCCTGCTATCAAATGGAGAGTGATAGCTTTTCTTATTGATGGCTTGTTGACAGGCTTTACAAACCTTACAGTTAAAAAAGCCTGTATGCATTTGGTACCAGGTTGACACTTCAAGGACCTCAGGACTGGTCTTAACCAGTTCATCTCTCATGGACTGCCCTCTACTATATGTTATACTGGGCCTCTTGGGGAGATCTCTCCCTATCACTGGATCACTAAGGACTAGTGACCAGTTTTTGCTGATGATTTTAGCTATCTCCTTGTGTTGGGCATTGTATTGTACAATTAATCTGAATTCAGGGGATTTTATAGCAGTGTCCTCAGAATCTATTGTTGGGGGTAAGTTACCTGCCAATAAAAGAGATCTATCTTTTTGATTTGCTTTCAAGATTGCTGCATCTACAATCTTGGGGAATAGCCCCTGGCTAGGAATCTTGATTTGCTCTCTCTCTGTGCTTCATCTAGATCAATCTGTCTGCTGTGTATTCTTTTGAGGCGTAGCATCTCGCCATAGGGGACGCTATTAATGAGGTGTTTCGTATGGGAACTTGTCGCATGTAGGTTAGAATTACCCGCTGTAGTCTTGCGGTGTAATCTTGTCTCTATTCTACCCTGTTCTATGAACACCTCAGTATCTAGGAAAGTAATGGATGACTTACTCAGTGTGGCTGTGAACTGGAGATTTAAGTTGTATCTATTGAGGTCAGAGATAAAGTTCTCAGCTGATGACATGTCCCCCCTCCAGATCACAAAAAGGTCATCAATAAAGCGTAACCAGGTAACTACCTGAGCCCCCATAGTTGTTGAGTGTTGAACTAAGAGGACCAGTTCCTCCCACCAGCCCATGTGGAGACATGCGTAGCTGGGGAGAAGCTGGCCCCCATGGCCACACCCCGCATTTGCCTGTACATGAGATTATTGAACATAAAGATATTGCTGTCAAGGCACATTTTAACCATTTCTAACAACATCATTCTATGATAAGGCATATTAGGTAATGACCTCCTCAAATAAATGTCAAGAGCATTTAAGCCATCCAGATGTACAATGCTGGTATACAGCGAACAGACGTTATAATTTGTATAGCAAACAGTAGTGAGCTTAATAATTAAGCCAAAAAACCCAAGAAAACATACAATAAATTAAGTAGAATAGTGTTTCATGTAAAAAAACTAAACATGTTATAATTGAAATCGATTTTTTTGAATTTTATTTCAGTTTTTTCTTCATTTTAGTTGAATGTTTCTTATATATAAATACATATATTGTATTAAAAAGTCAATCACATACAATTTATAATTCAAAAGATGTGTGAAAACATACTAAGTCACAAAAAAGAAAATAAGGGAATTAGACAATACAAATGACAATGATCTTAAGTAGGGCTAGTGGAGTTAGCAAAGCGGTGGATGTTGACTCTACGAGCGTTTCGGCATTTGCCTTCTTCAGGAGTCCGTCATTTGCAATTGGACATTACATACAACAAAGTGAGGTAAGATATCTCTCTCTTTTGAATTGTTGCTTGAATTCAAGGTAAATAATTCAATTTGGAAGTAGCGCTTCCAAACCCTGGTTTACTTGCTATTTATTCTTGTTATTGCGCTTCTAGGGTAACTGACAAGCAATTCGAATTGGATCAGTGAAGAATAGATCTTATTGGTTGATAGTCACGAATAAATATGGTTCAATATTCGGGATGAGTAAGAGTGGCACTTTTATAAGATGGACGATAGATGTTGCAATTGGAAGCGAACGTTCTTGACCTGTATTAGTTGTAGCTGATTATTATTAGGTAAGTAGTAGGGATACATCCATCACTAAACAACCTTCTCACATGGTGGCACTAAGGGACAAAAGCGAGAGCCTATCAAACATGGTCCATGATGTGACTAAACGATTAAAATAGGATAAATAAAGGATTGGCGGCGCTGACAGTCCTTGTTTTAAAATAGCAGCGCGGTATAGATGGGGTTCTGGAAAGCGTCCTTCTTAGTAGCCAGCTCAAGAGCGAACAGACGTCCAGTGCAATCAATATGTAGTTTTCCTGCCATTCAATATTTTTAATTTTGTTCAAAAAGTCACTTGTGCCACTGACATAGGACGGGACACTTTTGACCTCCCCTTGCAGGAAAAAGTCTACATACTGAGACTTATGTTCCAAACAGCTATTCCTAGCTGAAATTATAGGGCGTCCAGGGGGGTTTGTTGGGTTTTTGTGCAGCTTTGGTAGGAAATACATTGTCGGTACCACAGGGTAATGGTTTCTTAGAAATTTGTGCTCCTGATTGGTGATGAGGCCCTTGGATTTCCATTTGGAAAGTTTTTTGTTGCAGTTTAAATACATTGTTTTTAGTTCTGCATTTGAAAATCTGATGTAGCACATTCTATCATTCAGTTGTGAAAGGGCTTCCTTCACATACATTTCTCTGTGGAGCAGCACGATATTGTCACCTTTATCTGATGCTCGGATGATTACATTACGATTGTTCTGTAATTTAGAGATGAGAGCCCTGTAGTCTGCTGTTTCTTTGTTGTACTTATGTCTACCTCTGTGTATTTTCATATTCAGTTCTTTCAATTGGTTGGTAACTTGTTCATGATATCTATCTAC
>NW_028241229.1:0-33280 GCF_964263255.1 Lissotriton vulgaris
GATAGCATTGATAGTAAAATAAAAGAGTTTCCCTAATCAGGCCCAAATGTTAATATTGGACATTCACGTTGGAAAAATATGACAAAACATATATGTATAAAAATGATACCAAATTTATTATTGTGTTAAGAACATAAAAAAAATTTCATAATAAAAACAATTTTACATTCAATCAATATGTGCTAACTAAAATTGTCACAGTTCTAAGTCACACGAGAGTCATAAACATAAGATACCAATCTTAAAACAAAACAGACAGTGCTATGTAGTTCATCAATTAAAGAAACACAACAAGGGGGAGAGACAAACAAAAGACAATATAATTTGTCATTGAGACTTAGCACATCGAGTGTCCAAATTTCAAACAACCAATCCTGGACACATTTAATTCTTGCGGTATACAGGAAAGGCTTGATTGCTCAATTGTGCAATTTATGTGGCGTCAACGCGTTTCGATGGCTTTTATTTCAATTTTATGCCATCTTTTTCAAGACTGTTTTTTTGGTCTCTCTTGTTCAACGGCACTGGATGGTTGCCTTGTGGTTTAAAAAACCCTGTGGGTAAACATACTGCAATCAGTATCTTTTACTGCATACGTGGATTTACATTGCTTAATTTAAACATTTGTTTAAGCTTTCATTGCATGTCACATTGGGTGCACCATGCTAGGTTCTATCTCAGGTATCAGCTCTATTGATTGCTGTATACCGCTGAATTTACAGAGTTACAATGCTTGGTCTGAGATGTAATTTAGACTCACATTACATATCACATCAAATATACAGTCCATGATATTTGAAAAGGCATCAATTCTATTGATTGTATTTTAAACGTTTCTTAGGGTAGGAATTAGAGTCAAAATCCATTGTCTCTTATCTTAAGTAGCATGTACATTTTTTAGCACATTGTTGGCCTCACCACTTAAGTCCACATGTCCAGTATTATCATGTGTGCTTTTGAAATTTTATTTATATACCGCCAGTGAAAGAACCCCTCTACTTAAAGAGCCCATGGGAGATAAGACAATTTCATTTTCGTTCAGTATATTTCATCTGACCTAGTCCACTTCATACCCTTAGAGGTTCATTATTTTAGTCTGTATTAGTTATTACCTTTATCTCATGTTATTTGACAAAGGTCTTCTGATTGTTCAACCTCCACATCATAAGCTTTTGGGCTGATCTGAAAGACAAATGGTTGTTTTTCTCAGAATATGTACCGCAAAAAAGGAATTCCTAATAAAGAAGAATTTTACTCTCTTTCTTTTAAATACGTTTTCTCTATTTGGAACCCTATTTTTACCTGAGTATCTGGTTTCTTCTTTTATATTGCTTCTTCTCCTACTACTCATAAAGGGTCTTGCGCGGTCATGCAGGATCAAAATCTATATGGAGAGGAATATTTCTATTTTTATCATTTGTTGTTCCATTCTATTTTTTACACTACCTCACTGACATCTTGTTTATGTATAACAGTTTCGTTAGTCTGTTCTTTTTGGATTACCTGTTTAAAATAATGCTTTTTTCAAAATGTTGGTGTCTTTTGGCTTTCCAATCATCCACGGTGCCAACTTCTTAAAAACCGTTGCTCTCTGTGCTCAGTATTGTCTAAAAGAGATTAACATATATTGGATATATATTCTCGCAGCACTATTTACCAATTGTATAGATTACCCTATAGTATTTACACGGAACCCACCTTGTGTCGCAAGTTAATTCGTCTTCAAGGGGTGGATACTCGAGGCCGTGGAACGATGTTGTGTCACCTAAGTGGGATTAAATTGAAACAAAGGGGCTAGATTAGTTCAAAATCATACCACCCATGGTTTCAAAAGTGTACTCGTTCTCCACGAGAGAGACTCAGTCGCCTACAGGGTTTCTTACCGGTTGCACGTTTTCTTTTTTTTATTTTTTATATTTTTATTGAAAGTTCATGATAATATAATGTACCCTTGTACAAAGCATTAAGTATTAATACAGATTTATAAAAATGCGCATGGGGAAGATAAATACACAGAGGTAAATACACATAATGAGAGTAAAAAGCTTAGCTGACATAAAATGGGGTAAAAAGACAGATACAATAAATGCAATAGAAAGGGCTACGATAAAAAGCTATGGGCCCCCACTTTTTAGCTGCCTCCATGATGCCACTGGCGCCCATATCCTTAATCCCATTTCCCTGGATTTCGCGCCCTTTAAAGCATATAGCTCGGACTCGATGTTGTGAATCCCGAGCATCCTGCACATCCACATTTGGAAGGTTGGGGCCTCAACATCCTTCCATGCTGCAGCAATTAAGATTCTAAGAACAGCTGTTGATAAAAAGACAAGTGCCTCGGCTTCTGTACTTAGGCCCAATTTAGCATCACATCCAATTATTAGGAGTGTAGGGGATAGGTCTATTTTGACAGCTAGCAGCCCCTCTAGGAACTTTTCGATTTCATTTTTGATTGTCCCTAGTTTCCCGCAAGTACAGAACATGTGTAAAACATCAGCAGGCCCATTCCCACATCTAGGGCAGTTACTATCCTCCCTCTTTCCCCATTCATACAGTTTAGCAGGGGTATAGTATAAGTTGAAGAGAGTCTTAAAGTGCTGTGCTCTTAAGTTTGAGGAGCGTAGGAACCTTTTATCCATTAGGATAGCTTTATCCAGATCAATGTCAGGGTCTCCCAACTTTGCGGCCCACACCGCCTCTGTCTTTAGCATATCATCGGGCAGCGTTTCCAAGAGTAGCCCGTAAATTGATCTAATTCTACAGCCACCTCCCTTCATGTAGTCTAATATTGTACAGTCTTTTGATATGTCTATCCTCGGTCTTTTTGATTTAATTGTGTTGGACAACTGTATATATTTGAACTCTTGGGATCCTTGGAGTAAATATCGTGATTTCAGAAGTTCAAGGGGCCTCAAAACATCCATTATCATCACTTGACCTAATGTAGTGATTCCCTGAGTTTCCCAGTGTCTCCATGGGCCATCTCTGCTTAGATGAGGGAATAGTCCTGAGTTACAGAGTATAGTGTGTTTATTGAACTTTGGAATGTTCTGGTTCTTCTGAACAGAGGACCATAACCCCCAGACGTCTTCCAAAGTTTTGTAGCCTGTTGCTTTATAAAATCATTTATCATATTTCCTAAATAATACCCCGTGTGCTTCGCTCCCTAAAGCCAGCTGATAAATAGATGGGATATCTCCCTGGCTATGCGGCGTAATACCTGGAAAAAAGAGTATAGCCATTTCTGTCAAGAGGCAGGACCAGTTGTAAAACTTAAGATTAGGAATTCCTAACCCACCCTTTTCTTGAGGGAGAGACATATATTTAATTGATCTTCTCACCTTACCATATTGCCACACAAATTTCATAAAGACTGCCTCTATTTCCTTGATCAATATGTCATCTACTTAAAAGGGGATAGACCTGAATTTATATAGGATCTTTGGAAACATTGTCATTTTAATGACATTGGCCCTGCCTATAATTGACAGATGAAGGGTATCGATTCTTTTTAGATCCTGTTTCATCTTTTCGAGTAGGGGCTGAAAATTGTCTTTGATGATTTCCCTTGGCTGAGCATTAATTGTTATTCCCAAGTATACCACTGAATCCACATATCTGTCGTCTCGTTTAACAATATTTTTTGCGCATAGTACCTGTGTCTTTGCCACATTTAGTCGATACCCGGATAACCTCCCAAAGTCAGAAGTAATACTGACTATTGTGCTCATTGCGCTGTCTGGATCAGTGGTAATTATAGCCAGATCATCCGCATACGCAAGGATTTTGGTTTGAAATCCATTAGTGACAACCGGCTTTATATTGCTGTTATTCATTATAAGTGTAATTAGGGGGTCTATGTATAGTGCGAAAAGAATGGGTGAACACGGACACCCTTGTCTCGTGCCTCTCGTGATATGAATCTGCCTAGAGCTTTCACCCATAAGTTGGATACTGGCTGTTGGATTATAATACATGGCTTTAATTGCCTGCAAAAATCTAGGACCAAAACCTCTATCCGCCATCACTTTCCACAAAAAGCTCCATTTAACGCGGTCGAGCGCTTTTTCTGCATCGAGGAGGATCATCGCAACCCCCCCCCGCCAGCCGCATGGATATCGAACAGGGTTATGGCCCTTCTGATATGGTCGGTGGTACCCCTTCCAGGGACGAAACCATGCTGCCAGGGCGAGACGAGAGTCGCGATAATCCTCCCCAGCCGTGTAGCCATTATCTTTGCATATAGTTTATTATCACTATTTATTAATGATATTGGTCTATAAGATCCCGGGCTTTCCTTGGGTTTACCTTTCTTGTGAAATACAACTATATTGGTTTTGGTCCAGGATTCTGGAATAACTCCAGTATTTATAATCCCATTGAATAGATCTAACAGAAGAGGTGCCGTTTCTTCCTTTAAGTATTTATAGACCTCCAGGGGTATGGCATCGGGCCCTGCTGCCTTGCCTGCTGATAGATCTTTTAGTGCCTGGGAGAGCTCCTCCATAGTGATATTCTGCTCCAGAGTTTCTATCTCGCTAGGTGTTAATTTAGTGCCTGTATCCGGCCAGTTAAAACTCGAATCGTCTATATCCGTTTCTTCTTTGTAGAGATCCTGATAAAACCTCCTAAAGACTTCAGGAATTTCTGTTGGTTTATTATAAATCTGATCACCTTCTTTAATTTCAGAAATAGTATTTTTGATGTGGCTTGCCTCATCCTTAAAGCTAAAGCCCTGCCAGCATTCTCCCCTGTTTCATACATACTGGCTCTGCGGCCCTGATATTCTGCTGCGGCTTTTTTTGCCAGATGCCGATGGATATCTGCCTTTATACTATTCAACTTTTCTAAACTCTGGTTACCCTGTTTCCCCTGGCTGACATCTCTCCTGTGTTGTTCCTCTGCAACCGCCAGTTTAACCAAAAGACGTTCTCTGTCTTCCCTAGCTTCTTTCCACATCCTACCCGAAAAGCTGATTGTCTCTCCCCTCAGGGCGGCTTTAAAACTATCCCAGACCATAACCCGGGATGCGCTATATCTGTTCGCATCAAGGAACGACTGTGACCAATTCTTGATGTATGCTAGATAATTACTATCCGCTAAAAGCTTTCTGTCAAAAGTCCAGGGTCTGCTCTTCTCCCTTTGTATATTCATGGTCATAGTGAGAATGAGGGGATTATGATCCGAAATTATCCTAGGCAACATTTCAGTCTTTCCTTAAGCTGCCCCACACATCCCTCAACCCATGAGATTGGATTATAGAAGATACGGCCCTGAATACTCGGGGTTTGCGACCGATATATGGGATATCTCCTGAAAAATCTGCTGAGATATTAAGGTCTCCGCACATTACTATAGGTGAGGGCCAGTTAATAAGTTCCGTCTCTATATGATCCATCACCCCTGGATCATCCATGTTAGAGCCATATACTGTACATAACGTTATACATAACTTTAATTCACATATTGCCCATCTTCCCAGCGCATCAGCTTTTGAATTTTTTGCTCCTCCCAGACCTACCCGACCCATAATGGCCACCCCCTTTACCGTTGATGTCTGTGAGGAACAGGACAGAACTTCATATCCCCTAAGATTTAGCCAGTGTTTCTTTTTCCATGGTAAGTGGGTCTCTTGCAAACATATAATATCAGCCCTTATTAATTTTATATACTCTTCAAACCTGCCCCTCTTTTTCCAATCATTCAACCCCCCAATGTTTAGGCTAACTACCCTAATACTAGATATAGCCCTGTAGGGAGCAAATCCAACATTCTAGCCAGTTACAATTTCTCCTGAGCTTCCCGTGACTGCGCATATTCACTCTAAACATTACATTTATATTGAGAGACACATTAATTGCATGAACTTTCTTTTTCATTTTTAGTTTTTGCTTTCCCCACCCCCCCCACCCCACTCCAAACCTTACCCCCCCCCTACCGGCCCCAACCCTCCCCCCAGTGAGGCGCGCAGACTAAGTCTGTGCGTGTGATGGATGCAACCCAGCAGTGGACAATTTAAGAACTACTAATTGGAACTCACACTCAACTCAACTCATCAATAAACCATGAACCATCTTATTGTGACACCATTAACTCTATAAGCCTTGAGCTTAGTGAAGAAATTAAACTTACAAACTTACAAGTCATAGCCTCCCCCGAAGAAACTATGCATTTCAACAGCTCTGCAGCTTGATATCATCCCCATACAGCTGCAACCTACTTATATAGATCATTTAAAGACTAATAGTAATCTTATTTGACTAGTAACTTTGGTATATTATGTGTAGGATAGCCCTACACTACATAATCTATATTAGTCATGAGCCATGCTAAATTGAGTCCAGATACTCCCGAGCTTTGATTTCTGAGGAGAAATATATAGTCTTGCCTGAGTGGATTATTTTTAGCTGGGCAGGATTGATGAGATAGACCAGTATTCTTTTGTCCTGAAAGGGCTTGATTAATTGTCTCAGCCGCCAACGCCGTTCAACGGTGGCATGACAAAAATCAGGCCTTACAAAGAAAGAACCTCCCTCGAAAGTTATTTTGGCATCTGGTCTCGCTTTCTCTGATATGGACTGGCGTAGAAGAAAGTTCCCTATGTAGATTAAGATAGCTCTAGGCTTATCACCTTCTCTGGTATTCTGTCTTGGTTTAAATGGAGTCCTATGTGCTCTCTGAATTTCAGTAGTCCAATTCCAACCAGCAATGTCTGGAAAGGCTTTCTCAAAGGTTTTCACTATAAAGGCTTTGACATCCTGCCCTTCAATTCCTTCCGGAATCCCGAGGACCCTAAGATTGTTCCTTCTTTGGCGATTTTCTAGGTCCTCCAGCTTCCACTGGACATCTATTGCTTGTGCGCCAAGAGATTCCACCCTGCTCGTTGAAGCTGCAACCTCTGTTTCAGTAGCGACGATCCTCTCTTCCAGATTAGAGACCCTGTCACCTATATTTGTACAGGCTTTAGATAGTTTCCTGACCACTCCTTTCATCTTTCGCATTGCAGCTTGGGCCTTGAGGCTGTCTGATCGAGTCTCTTCTCTATGTGCTGTTATTCCTTGATGAACTGATTCCATCATTGCCATTAGTGACATCATTGAGAGCTGCGTAGACTCCTGATGCTGTGTCTGAGCCTTCGCTTGATTAGTATTTCCCTGTAGAGATGTTGTAGGAGAATGGTCCCATGTTAGTTCTGGGTGATCCCTTTGGGAAGACATGTTTTTAACAGCAGTTGATGGTATCCCTTCCTCGTTTTCACTTTCCGTTTCTGGGTTGCTACAATCGATATCAGAGCTATGGAGCTCCTCATCCTCTGACCAGTCGGCCTCCTCTGTCACGGAGAAGAAACACTCACTGGTAGTCTTCTCCTTTTCCTTCTCCTTTTCACCAAGTGCTGACCCAGAGACATTTCCGCTACCTACTGATTCGACAAGTTCAGCTTGGATCGTGGTGGATCTGGTATCCGCTTTCAGTGCCTCGTCTATTGTTGAGCCTTCTTGAATATCCCCATTGTTAGTTGTTGGAGAAATGGGAGTACGCTCTGCCATGTCTTCTGATAAAGAGACTAGAGTATCCTTAGTGGTGATAGGAGCTATACACTCACTGGTCCCTTTACCAATCCCCTCGTCTTCCTCCATAATCATATCGATAGGATGAGTCGTCTGTGATATCAGGACCTGAGTACCGTTTGAGGTGTTAGCCCCTGCTCCAGCTACCTGGCCTAGCTGATATGACTGCAGCTGAGATTGAGGTTGGGGCTGAGGCTGTTGAGGATGAGAGGCTGATTGAGATGTGACCTCTATGTCTGGCTCGGGTTCAATCTCTACGTCTTCTTGAGTAGGTGGTAATGCTGGTAATGATGATACGAGGACCTCAGGGGCTACCGCTGCTGCTGCCCCTGCCCCTGCCGCCGGCTCCAACTCTTTCTGTTTTTTTTCCCTCTCATTCCGATTCAGCATATCTACGACACTCATGGTGGCGGTGGCTGTGGCAGTAGCTTGTCTGGTTCTAGCGGAAGGGGGTTGCATCTCCTTTGGGGTACTCGGACCTGAGGACGTCTGTTGCTGCTTTACCCGACCCCCAGATCCCACCTCTGATGTTGCCCCCTCAATCCCTGTGCTAATTATGGGCACAGTATTCGCGGAAATGTCTGTATTGCTGCCTGTATTGCTGCCTGTTATGCCAGTGTTGTCAGCGTTTCTCTTTTTAGACAAAGGCTTACCTCCAGTATTGGGTTTTGGAGCCATTAATGAAGCAAGTACCGAAAGTAGAGACAGTTGTTGTTTCACTCGGATCCGGTCTCTGCACACGTGAGTCTTACAGCTTCTTGGACCCGGGCTGCCTCTGTCTGAATCACAGGCGCCACAGCCGCAGCACCCACGGGCTCTGCAGCGAGCTCCGCTGCCTCTGCTCCTCTCTTGCGAAGCCGTCCCTGTAAGGCTCCGCCTCCAGGCTCCGCGAACTCCGCCGGGTCTCCAGACCAGCCCCAACCTCAGGAAGGACGAAGCAGCAATCCTTCGCAGGCCAGGGGGGAGCGCCCTGAAACAAGGATCGATCCAGAGCATCCAGACAGCCAAAACGCCGAAATGCCGAGATGCGGAGAAACAGACACCGCCGTACCGTGTGATTTGCGCTTACTCCGTACAGCCCCAATCCGTGATCCAAGACTCCGTGGGACAGCTCAGACCGCTATCTGCCCGGTATGTTTAAGGCAAGCTCATGGCATTTATTTCTCTGAAGTAGCGAGCGGGTTGTTGAGTTTCATATTGAAAACTTTGTCCACCCTGCTGAGGCGGTTGCTTCAGCCGTTCCTCACGGCCGCCATCTTGCCTCACCGGTTGCACGTTTTCACCTCGGCGTCTCCACACCCGACCAGCGTTTGTCGATAGTTCCTCTATTCTTACGGGAAAGGCTCGAATTCCTACACCTGTTGTTCTACCTTTTTATACCATTATGCATTGGTTTTAATTGGCCAATTGCTTTTAGTTCAGCTGTTATTAATAATTTGCGGCCATGTTCGGTTATATTTGAATTCCACATTTTAATTTACCGAGCGCTTCACGCCTCGTTTTCGTATTCCATGCGTTACAAGCCTCGTTTGCATTCACTGTAGTTTTCCACTTTCAAGCCTCGTTTTCAGTTCGGATCCAAGCCTCGTTTTGGCATTTTGTTATACGTGGTGCCGGCAATAAACATTGGCTACTTATACTATGAATTACTCCCAATGTTTTGTCCAATTTTGAGTGTGCCTAATTGTACTGCAACTACATTGGGTCTTTATATTATGGGTTGCTCACAATGTTTATAACCAATTTTGAGTGCACCTAATTATACCGGAACTGCATTGATATTGTATTTAAAAATTCCACATTGTTTCTAAAAACCATGTTGCCATATTAATTGTCGTGCACTTTACTGTTAATTTTTTAACATATTGCTATTGAATTTATTCATGACCTGCCTTATATGATTTGGGCCTGATACAGTTTGTCAATTATTAGCTACAAGTTTCATCCAATCTTCTTTTGAGTTGAGACCATTTTCTACAGTATCTAGAAAACACATGTACCATTGTTCACGTGTTTTCCTGATGGCATCCAAATTACCTCCTCTTCTATTAACACTTATTTTCTCTAAGATGAACCAAGTGAACTCATTACAGTCATGGTTTTCCTTTTGATAATGATGTGTTGGGGGCGCATTTTCTTTCTTATTTTTGATTGATGATCTATGCTCCAGTAATCTTACTCGGAGCTCCCTCCCTGTTTCCCCTACGTAGCCCAGTCACAGTCGTTCTTTTTGTTATCAATCAGAGTTGTTTGTGCATTATTGGCCGTGTTTTTGTATGTTTTTACCAGAGCATTTTTAATTGTTTTACTCCGTCGGAATGAAAACAGTGGTTTAGGTATTGGTACAGTTTGGCCATTATTGCTGATCTTCCAATTGCGATTAACTATATTTTTGATTTTATTACTGAGGCCAGAATATTGGCTCACAAAAACGATCCTATCTTGGGCCTTATTTGTTTTTTTTCTGTTTATATCGAGTAGATTGTCTCTATTGTAAAATCTTGCTCGCTTCATGGATTGTTTCACTAATTTTTTAGGATAGCCCCTTTCACGTAGTTTCTGTTCCATGATTTCAGCATGATGGTAGAAATCCATCAGACTCGTGCAATTACGCCGTAGTCTTAAGAATTCCCCAAAGGGGATATTGTCTTTTTTGGATCGGGGGCGGTTGCTCTGATACTGTAGGAGGGTGTTTTTGTCTGTTGGCTTTGCATACAGTTCAACCTCTAAAAGCCCACTGGCCTCTTTGATTTTTATGTCCAAAAATTCTACACTGTGGGCACTGTAGTGGGCAGTGAATTTTAAATTTTTGTCCCCCAGATTGAGCCACTCTAGGAAGGACAATAAATCTTCACTGGCACCGTTCCAGATAAAAATGATATCATCGATAAAACAGTGCCAGTGAGAGACGTTCTCATAAAAGGGTGCCATCTCATTATAAATGTGTTGTTTTTCGAAATATCCAACATAGAGACATGCCAGACTGAGGGCACAAGTGGCCCCCATGCTGGTCCCCTTCACCTGCTTAAAAAGCTCCTCCTTAAAAAGAAAAATATTATTTTTCAATACTAATTCCACACATCCTAGAATGAAGTCTTTATTGCCCCCTTTGAGATCTTCACCCTCAAGGATGGATGAAAGAACCTGGATGGTATGGTCTTGGGGGATGTTTGTATAAAGAGCTTCAATATCTAAGGTGACCAGTAACTGGGTCGCCTTATCGAAGCTCCTCCCTTCAAAAATTGAGATGGTATGTGCCGTGTCCTTTAAATACGAACGTTGGTGCTGAACCAAAGGACGCAAGAAAAAATCAGCGTATTTGCTTAAGGGCTCCAATAGGGACCCAAGACTGCTCACTATGGGCCTCATGGGCGGGTCAAGGGTATGAAATTTAGGCAGTCCATAGATTGCCGGGATGATAGGGTTGTTGTTGAAGAGGAACTTATATTCATCTTCGCAGATCAAATCATTGTCTATGCCATAATTTAGAAATGTTGCCACCTCTCTTTTTAGTCCCTCCAACATCCTAAATGTAGCGGGATGTAGTGCTCTTTGACATTTAGAAGTGCCTTCATTCTGTTTTCATAGTCTACAGTATTGAAGACTACGACTCCGCCGCCCTTAATGCGGGTTTTATTGTTACGTGGTCACAGTCTTGTAGATTCTTCAAGGCTATTCTCTGGCATTTCGATAACTTATTTGATTGTAACTGAGTGTTTTCTAGACTATTTTTGATCTCTATTTCTACTACTCTCTCGAACAGTTCAACATTTTTGTCAACTTGGTTCAAGTTTGGAGTACATTTTGATTTGGGTTTAAAGTCTGTTGTATTTGGACCTGGCTCATATACCTTGTCTACAAAGAACCTGTTTAGTCTAATTTTTCTAAAGAAGCATTTAATGTCCTTCTCTAATTCAAATTTGTTTGGTGGAGCAGTCGGGGCAAAGCTAAATCCATTTTCAGAACCTCCTTTTCATCTTCTGACAGTACCCTATCAGAAAGATTAATGATAGGGAATTGATTTACCTCCAGTATCTGGCGTTCCTTGTTTTCAAGTAATTGGGGGTGGTTTGATTTTGAGGTACATGGTTCCTCATCGGTTCCTCCCTGGGGAAGTTCTGATATCCTTTCCGACCACTGTAAGGGCGATTTCCTAAAAAAGAGTGGGGTTCCTGTTGTTGATTGGAGGCCATTCTACCTGTTTGTTCATTCATGTGGTCATCCTCATCACTGGACCCAGAGGTTTCTGAGAATGTTACTCTTTTGTTTCCCCCCGAGAATAAATTTGTCTAGGATATTGGGGCCTTTCCCATCTTTGATCATTTTTGTTAGTATAGTAATCTTTGTTCAAAAATGGGTAAACTAATTCTGCACTAAACTTTTCTATGTCCATTCTAAGTTTGATAGATTTTTTATTTGTTAAGTACTCCTGATAGCTTTCTGTCTCTTGTGTTAGTTCTTCTAGTTTCTTTTTCACATCCTCAATCAATGAGTTTTGTTTCAATGCTGTCTCTAAGTCATCTAGTTGTTTTCTTTTGAGGATCATTACTCCTTGGGCTGTCTCTATTAGGAGTATCAACCAATCTCGACTACAACGATTGGCGATATGGGTCCAAACCTCTAGAAACTTTTCGTTATCAGTAAATAACCCCGGTTCGTTCCTAATACGTAGCCCCAGGGATATGACTCCTGCTCTTAGGTACCCTGTCAAGAACTCAGCATGCAACTCAGTTCTTATAAATTTTTTCTTAAGGTTAAGGATTTTGATTAAGTGTTCGTGCCCGTCTTTGCTATTTATCATAGTACTTCTAATTTGAGGATTTTGATTCAGCATTTTGCTTAGCTGGTCCTCTGTGTACCCAAATGTTATAAATTTATCCATATTGTGCTTGTTAATGTACACCCCAAATTGGTGGTTTTGAATGTATATAGCTTCCTCAGTTTAAGTAAATTACTGGGGCTAATTTTGTGAACCTCTCCGGTTCAAAAGAACCGTACTCAAATATTGAATTTATTGGAGAGAGACCCCCTGAACCAGGGGAATAGGGTACTTATCAACAGTAAAATAAAAGAGTTTCCCTTGGCAAGATTACTAGCTAATCAGGCCCAAATGTTAATATTGGACATCCACGTTGGACAAATATGACAAAACATATATGTATAACAATTATACCAAATGTATTACTGTGTTAAAAACATTAAAAAAATTTCATAATAAAAACTATTTTACATTCAATCAATATGTGCTAACTAAAATTGTCACAGTTCTAAGTCACACGAGAGTAATAAACATAAGATACCAATCTTAAAACAAAACAGACAGTGCTATGTAGTTCATCAATTGAAGAAACACAACAAGGGGAAGAGACAAACAAAAGACAATATAATTTGTCATTGAGACTTAGCACATCGAGTGTCCAAATTTCAAACAACCAATCCTGGACACATTTAATTCTTGCGGTATACAGGAAAGGCTTGATTGCTCAATTGCGCAATTTATCTGGCGTCGACGTGTTTCGATGGCTTTTATTTCAATTTTGTGCCATCTTTTTCAAGACTGTTTTTTTGGTCTCTCTTGTTCAACGGCACTGGGTGGTTGCCTTGTGGTTTAAAAAATCTTGTGGGTAAACACACTGCAATCAGTATCTTTTACTGCATACGTGGATTTACATTGCTTAATTTAAACATTTGTTTAAGCTTTCATTGCTTGTCATATTGGGTGCACCATGCTAGGTTCTATCTCAGGTATCAGCTCTATTGATTGCTGTATACCGCTGAATTTACAGAGTTACAATGCCTGGTCTGAGATGTAATTTAGACTCACATTACATATCACAACAAATATACAGTCCATGATATTTGAAAAGGCATCAATTTTATTGATTGTATTTTAAACGTTTCTTAGGGTAGGAATTAGAGTCAAAATCCATTCTCTCTTATCTTAAGTAGCATGTAAATTTTCTAGCACATTGTTGGCCTCACCACTTTCGGAAGTCCACATGTCCAGTATTATCATGTGTGCTTTTGAAATTTTATTTATATACCGCCAGTGAAAGAACCCCTCTACTTAAAGAGCCCATGGGAGATAAGACAATTCCATTTTCGTTCAGTATATTTCATCTGACCTAGTCCACTTCATACCTTTAGAGGTTCATTATTTTAGTCTGTATTAGTTATTACCTTTATTTCATGTTATTTGACAAAGGTCTTCTGATTGTTCAACCTCCACATCATAAGCTTTTGGGCTGATCTGAAAGACAAATGGTTGTTTTTCTCAGAATATGTACCGCAAAAAAGGAATTCCTAATAAAGAAGAATTTTACTCTCTTTCTTTTAAATACGTTTTCTCTATTTGGAACCCTATTTTTACCTGAGTATCTGGTTTCTTCTTTTATATTGCTTCTTCTCCTACCACTCATAAAGGGTCTTGCGCGGTCATGCAGGATCAAAATCTATATGGAGAGGAATATTTCTATTTTTATCATTTGTTGTTCCATTCTATTTTTTACACTACCTCACTGACATCTTGTTTATGTATAACAGTTTCGTTAGTCTGTTCTTTTTGGATTACCTGTTTAAAATAATGCTTTTTTCAAAATGTTGGTGTCTTTTGGCTTTCCAATCATCCACGGTGCCAACTTCTTAAAAACCATTGCTCTCTGTGCTCAGTATTGTCTAAAAGAGATTAACATATATTGGACATCTTCTCGCAGCACTATTTGCCAATTGTATAGAGTACCCTATAGTATTTACACGGAACCCACCTTGTGTTGCAAGTTAATGCGTCTTCAAGGGGTGGATACTCGAGGACGTGGAACGATGTTATGTCACCTAAGTGGGATTAAATTGAAACAAAGGGGCTAGATTAGTTTAAAATCATGCCACCCATGGTTTCAAAAGTGTACTCGTTCTAAATGAGAGAGACTCTGTCGCCTACAGGGTTTCTTACCGGTTGCACGTTTTCACCTCGGCGTCTCCACACCCGACCAGCGTTTGTCGATGGTTCCTCTATTCTTACGTCAAAGGCTCGAATTCCTACACCTGTTGTTCTACCTTTTTATACCATTATGCATTGGTTTTAATTGGCCAATTGCTTTTAGTTCAGCTGCTATTAATAATTTGCGGCCATGTTCGGTTATATTTGAATTCCGCGTTTTAATTTACAAACATTGGCTATTTATACTATGAATTACTCCCAATGTTTTGTCCAATTTTGAGTGTGCCTAATTGTACTGCAACTACATTGGGTCTTTATATTATGGGTTGCTCACGATGTTTATACCCAATTTTGAGTGCACTTAATTATACCGGAACTGCATTGATATTGTATTTAAAAATTCCACATTGTTTCTAAAAACCATGTTGCCATATTAATTGTTGTGCACTTTACTGTTAATTTTTTAACATATTGCTATTGAATTTATTCATGACCTGCCTTATATGATTTGGGCCTGATACAGTTTGTCAATTATTAGCTACAAGTTTCATCCAATCTTCTTTTGAGTTGAGACCATTTTCTACAGTATCTAGAAAACACATGTACCATTGTTCACGTGTTTTCCTGATAGCATCCAAATTACCTCCTCTTCTATTAACACTTATTTTCTCTAAGATGAACCAAGTGAACTCATTGCAGTCATGGTTTTCCTTTTGATAATGATGTGTTGGGGCGCATTTTCTTTCTTATTTTTGATTGATGATCTATGCTCCAGTAATCTTACTCGGAGCTCCCTCCCTGTTTCCCCTACGTAGCCCAGGCCACAGGGGCAAACGAGCAGATAAACTATATTCTTGCTCCTGCAATTATTTAAACTTTTGGGAGTTAGTGTTTTTCCATTAAAAATCAATTTCTTGTTGAAATGCAATTGGGGCAAATTGAGCACGAATCACACTTGTGGTTGCCTGTTGCTTTTTTGTTATCAATCAGAGTTGTTTGTGCATTATTGGCCGTGTTTTTGTATGTTTTTACCAGAGCATTTTTAATTGTTTTACTCCGCCGGAATGAAAACAGTGGTTTAGGTATTGGTACAGTTTGGCCATTATTGATGATCTTCCAATTACGATTAACTATATTTTTGATTTTATTACTGAGGCCAGAATATTGGCTCACAAAAACGATCCTATCTTGGGCCTTATTTGTTTTTTTTCTGTTTATATCGAGTAGATTGTCTCTATTGTAAAATCTTGCTCGCTTCATGGATTGTTTCACTAATTTTTTAGGATAGCCCCTTTCACGTAGTTTCTGTTCCATGATTTCAGCATGATGGTAGAAATCCGTCAGACTCGTGCAATTACGCCGTAGTCTTAAGAATTCCCCAAAGGGGATATTGTCTTTTTGGGATCGGGGCGGTTGCTCTGATACTGTTATCTGGTTACGCCGGGCTGGGACAAAGTCACAAGTTCAGGCCGACCACGATGGAGTCAAGTTAGGCCAACTGAATAAAACACCTGAAAGCCTGGTTGTGGAGCTTTGTGAGATCCTGTGTTCAGGATGCGTCACACAGCGTTGGTTCCGAGGGGCTGCAAGGCTACAATGCAAAGTCCTGCATTTTCATTGAGTATGCTTTAGTCGAAGGGCTTGGGATGCGAAGTCCTGGTCAAAGATGAATCGCGTGAACTTAGGTTCCGAAGGAGCTGCAAGGCAGCAGGTCAGTTGGGAAGATGAAGGGATGCCTATGTAGCTTGTTATGTCACTGTAGCTCAGAAAAAGGAGGTCAGTCATCTGCCATTTGGAGTCACTTCAGCACCTGGAGTGGAGGGTGCAGCTCCTGTATTCCTCCTCAGTAAGTAAGGCTACAGGTACACTAGTAGCATTGAATGTGTGTGCTTTATCCCTGCTAACCAGTGCTAAAGTACTTGTGCCCACTTCTTTCAATATGGTAAAATTGTCTTACACCCAACTGACAAATGTAATTTACTTGTAAGTCTCTAGTAAAGTGGCACTACATATACCGAGGGACTATAAAGTGAAAGCTACTAGTAGACCTGCAGCACTTATTGTGCAACCCACTTAAGTAGCCCTTCCAAACACATCTCAGGTCTGCCTTTGTACCGTGTGGGCACAGTTTTAAGCTGCCATTTTGACCTGGCAAAATAAACCTTTTGCCAGGCCCAAACCTTCCTTTTTAATACATATAGATCACATCTAGGGTAGGCCACTAAATTGCCAATAGTGGAGGGTGCAGTGTATTTAAAAAGTTGGACATGTACTTTTGAGTTTTATATGATGTGGTAGTATGGTTCTAAAAGAACTCTTAAATTCATATTTCACTACTGCAAGGCGCACCTCTCCCATAGGATATTTTGGTTTACCTTATTACATTTAATAAGTTATAACTTTCAATTGGGAGAAGATAGGAACATCAAGTTTGTTTGGTGTCTTGAGAAATTGCAATTAAAAATCTTCTTTAATGGTAGAGTCAGATTTTGTGTTACAACGATATTGTTGTGATGGATATTCTGTCAGTGATCAGATCGATATTGAAGGTCTACTGCCTTTGGCATAACATATTAAAATATAAGTGTATTTACTTTTACAGAACTATATAATTAAAAGCAAAACCTACTAACAGTTTTTATCCATTACTCAATACAATCAACATCTCCCCTAAAACAAACATTTTACAGAAATGCCTCTTTTTCACCCAGTTGTCTAATAACGCCAGATAACTCCTCATACAAAAGGTCCCACACTTCCTATGCATTCACTGCGGCGGACCCCTGGGAGCTCTACAAAGCAGACCTTTATCTTCCTCCAAGACTCTTATTACATGTTGCACAGTATTGTCTGGGTGTAGACTCCACATCTGTAACAGGTAGATTGTGGTCAAACCGTAATTTAATGCAATAATGAGCTAAATTTCCAGTAGGTAATGAATGAAAGCTGGGACTTCTGTGATGGGAATAAGAGAAGTGAGGGGGCTTGGGAGGGCTGAAGAGGGATTGGAAGTCTTTGCCAGAGAAAGCGGTCTGGTGAGGCTAGGGGAGTGAGTCTTGGCTGCTACTGGAGCTGAAGCTCCAAAAATGGTATCTCATTAACCCTAAAAAGCTGACTTTCCTTGTCCTTCTAGCACAGCTGACCTGTCCTTTTTATTTTCAGTCCTCCCGCATGGCACTTTTGCAACACCCCTTTCCATAGTGATTTGGCTTCTTCCCTAAAGGCAGATGCACTTTCCCCAGCAGGGTTAGGGCCAAAGTTCCTTGCAGAGCTACTTAGCCATCAGATGGTTGGGCTTTCGGCCCCACAAGGAAGGCATCATCCATGGGAAGACAGTACAGCTAGCCCCTTTCCCAGCAGGCAGTTTCTCCCTTTCTCCAGAAAGTCCTCAGTCCCTCTAGTATGGGTCTTTCCCAGGTTGCCCTCTCCTTGGACTGGCTTTGGTGCGCTTGTAAATCCCACTCTTTCTTTTGGTTGGATCCTGTCACTGGTCCATGAGAATATTGGCACCTTCACCTGGGGTTGTACCTATTTGCGACATACACAACAATGTGCATTCAACTAGTCCACCTCTGGCACAGATCTCAAGCAGTTGCTGACATTTTGTTTATCACTCCCAGACTAGTAGCCCACTGTCTTTTCCCTGTAGTCTGAGCATGAGAATGGGCGGGGCTATTGGATACCTATCAAGGAGACCAAAAACAGAGGCATATAAGAGGCAGAAGCTTTCTCACACAGCTACCTCTCAAACTTCTGAAGGAAGAATGGAGCAAGAAAGGGACAAGGGCTCGCCTTCTACTTCAGAGAGAGACATGTGTGTGTGCAGTGGTTTGGCAAAATCATACGAAAGGGAGGGGAAGGTACGTCCCATTGGCAAGCAGGTCTGTAGGTAGAACGTTCAATATTAGATTAGTGACCGATAATTTTTAATCATAGCAGAGATAATGTTTGACAAAAATGGAGTGTCCAAAGTATAATTTACAAAAATAGTGTAATTGTGTGTAAATTGTACATTATTAACAGCAATTTGACATCTATATATATAAAAACGAAAGTATGTCTGTTTGTCCTTAATGCATTACTAAACCATTCATTCGATCGGCATGAAACTTTGGGAAGTTGTTAAGTACACTCCGGCGAAGGTTTCTGGCAAAAAAAAAGAAAAAATTGTTAAATATCGGCCCCTCAGCCCCCCAGGGCCCTCATAATCTTTCCAATACTGAACGTTTACAGTTTCCGGTGTGACTCGCTTTTGCAATGACCATCAACAAAGCACAAGGACAATCGCTGCAAGTGTGTGGACTAGATTTGGAGAATCCGTGCTTCTCACACGGACAACTGTATGTGGCCAGCTCACGCAACGGAAAACTTTCTGATTTATTCGTGTACGCACCAGACGGAAAAACAAAAAATACTGTGTATCCACAAGCACTCGAATAAATAAACAGAATTAAAACAACACTTTAAAATGTTTTCAATAATAAAATGAATAAGTTTCAATAAAAATGACACAATGTAAATTGAATGTTATCATAACAAGTTTCCTTAAATTTCCTTTCTTCTGAAATCACAGCAACGCGCGACGGGTAAGCATGGGCGAATTTTGCGGATCTCGCGTTCGCGAATTTTGCGGATTTGCGGATTCGCAATCCGCAAAATCCGCGAATTCCCGCGAATTTGCGGATTTTTTTTTTTTTTTGTGTTCGCCCGTGTTTCTGCCAGTTCGCGAGGGTTTTTACAATTTCGCAATTTGCGAACTTACCTGTCGGGTCGCAAGTTTTGCGAACTTGTTGTTTCTACATGTCCAGCCTGTTTGGGACACTCTTCTTCATCACTGCCACTCTCTGTCACCACTGCCACTCTCTGACTACTCATGCCACCCTCTGGCCCACCCATGCCACCCTCTGTTTCATCACCACACCCTCTGGTTGTCCAGTGTACATTATTTTCGGCAAAGCAAAGCACACCTTCCCTGCCTCAAGTGACCTGAATTAATTTGGGGCTGATTAATGTGTCACAGAATATTTTTTTAGCTGGCACCTGCTTCCTTAGTGCGCCCTGATTAGTGATCTTTTGCACTTGCTAAGTGCTTTCATTGTTGCAAAATTAGTTACAACACCTGCCCTGCCCCAACTGACAATAATGAATTAGGGGCTAATTAATGTGTCACTGAAAGAATTTAAAGTTCCAGCCTGGCACCTGCTTGTCTGCTCCTTTAGCTGTAAATCAGGACCTTTGTGGCATACAGTTAAGGTCAGAGCAGGGTCACACAATAGTTGCAAGCAGGCAACCGAATTCTGGAGGGCCCCCTCAGGAAGCAATACAAAGAATCGTTACAAATCATGAGGTTGACCTTTTGCACCTGCTCATTGCTTTTGCTTTTGCTGAAATCGTTTTGCGGTTTTTTTCGCGCTATTCGCGGGGCGCGGCGTCGTGCGAAACCGACCGCGGAAGCCGCCAATTCGTGCGAATGAGCATTTTATTTTTTTGCGGCTTGTTGTTTCGCGAGTTTTTTTGCAGTATTCGCGAGCCGCTTGCAGCGCAACACGCGAATTTACCCCAAGGTCGAGTACGGGCGCGGCCATTTTGTTTGCGTGACGTATTTCCGTTTCCGCCCGCTATGTATAATCTCGCGCAGTAAGCGCATTGCGAGTAGAGGTTCGCACGAGATCGCGCGGGAAATCTAGAGGTTCGCACGAGATCGCGAGGAAAATCTCGCGCGAACTGACTTTCGCGCTCGGAAACGGGCGCCGGCCATCTTGTTTTTCATTCATTTCCTGTGTCTGGGCATGGTGTTTAATCCTCTTGATATCTTTCCCATCCTTTGCTTGTTTTCAGTTTTTTTTTTACGATTTTGCTTCTTATCTATCCCTCTCTTTTCCTAGCTGTATATTTTTGTCTTTTCTGCTATTTTTCTTTACTTTTAAACTACTTTTGTAAACTCTTTTCTTTTCTTCTTCCCTATCCTATTCTTTCTTAATTTTCTACTTCTTCCTACCTTACCTGCCCAGACCATGGTCAAGCCAGGCGCCGTGAAGCTGCCCAGGCACTTGAGGGCCGCAGCGGCGGCGGGGAGTAGTGCTGGACCCAGTGGCAGGACAGCAGGCGTGAGATCGAGGGGGGAGCAGGTGACGCGCCGGGAGATATTCAGCCCGGAGGAAGTGGGCGCGCTGGTGTACTTTGTCCAGCGCCGCCTGCCCAGGACCATCGCGGGAGGCGGCAGGATCGCGGCCGGCGGCTATAACATGCGGGAGCGCCGGAAGCGGTGGGAGAAGGTGTGCTGGGCCATATCCCACCTCTACGGGGTCCAGCGCACCTACAGCCAGGTCACCCATCGCTGGACGGACCTCCTGGACCGCGAGCGCGACCTGCTGGACCAGCTCGGCTTGGAGATCCCCGGCCTTGGTGAGTAGTAGTAGCCATTGGCATTTAATCACTCACTACTATGATGTTTTCTCCTGCTCTGTGTTGTTGTATTGCAAATATTTGTTTTTTACATGGAGCAAGCCAATAATGCCGCTGATGACGATTACATTGTAGTTAAATTATATTTCAAAATCTTCTGTGCATTTCAGGTGCACTGCTCTCCTTCTCAGTGGGGTTGCTACTATGCTTATTTGTTTTCTATTTCGTGGTCTCATTGGCCTGAGTAACTATTATGTATGAGTGTACTTAACAGAACTGCGTAATGCTAGACACTAGGGGGCAGATTACATTTACAAGCCCCTTGCGCCACGTTTACGTTGCCTTGCGTGACGCAACAGCGGCGTAAACGTGCCGCATCCCTGCAAGTCATTTACAGCATGACGCATCTAGGGAGATGCGTCACGTTATAAAGCCATGGGCCTGCACCACAATGGGTGCGTTCCTAGTACGCAGGGTGGGCGGTCCAGCGGCTGTGCGCCTCGCAAAATTGCCTGCGTGAAATCTACAAGATTTAACGCAGGCACTTCTGCGCCGCTGCTACGTCAATTCAATTCCTTATGTCTGCTCGAAGCAGGCGAAAGGACTGACACAGCATGTAAAGTATTGGGTGGCCCTGAGCATTACTGGAGTTGCATTGCGTTGGCGACGTGACTCCAGCGATGCGCCGCTCTTACGTGACGAGATGCGTCACGCAAGTGCCTACCCTTGCGCCAGGGCGCGCCGCATTGTAAATGAGGCACATCTGCCGTGTCGCAAGGGTAGTTTTGCGTGACGCATTTGATCTGGCGCATCTCTGGAGATGCGCCAGAACGCGTAAGTAAGTATGCCCCTAAGGGGCAGAATTGCAATTACCGTCGCATCCCTGCAAAGTAGCAGGGATGCGCCATTAATTGTGCGGCCCGCTACCACCACCAAACATGGTGCGCCGTATTTGCAATGCGGCGGCGGCGCCCCATGGGCCCAAAACGTCACCGAAGCTTTACTGCTGGAGTTGCGTCGCAACGATGGCGCAGCTCCATCAATGCTCTGGGGTACCCTATCTCCCCAATGCTGGGTCAAGCCGTACGTCTGCTTCAAGCAGGTGCAGGGTTTGTGTGACGCATCATTGTCCTAAAGGTGACTGATTGATATTTTGTAGATTTCCCTCAGCCACTATTAGGATGTGTTCCAGCGCAGGAATGCCCTCCCTTGCGCCGGAACGCCCCCTGATGGCGCAGGGCTTTATAACGGGATGCATCTCCCAAATGCGTCACGTTGTTATAATATTATACGCCGCACCATGGCGCCCTTTTTTGTTTAGCTGCTGCGTCACAAAAGTCACGCAAGAACGGCGCAAAAGAGCCGCAAGGGCTTAAATCTGCCCCTTCCTTTGTAACCCTGACAATAAGAAAAATAGTGGCGGTGGATTGATAGTTTGAATATTTAAATGACTGGTAATGTAGCAGGCAACTGTTAGTGTTGTCACTGATCTGACTGAAATCACAATGGAGTTTGTCTGTCACTTTGCGTCTTGCCTGCGGACTGCTGCCTGCCAGTCCTAGGTGAACGTTTCAGTACTTTGTTTAGTGAGTTACGTGACTTTCGAAGTCACAGGTCCGCATATAAATGAAAAGTAACCATAATCAATATAATTTCGCAGAAATATTTTGTTATTGTTCTTTTGAAATGTTTGATTTGGTTGACATTGACAAGCAACAATCATCCATGTTTTCTGTTCTTTCTTTCATGTTGTACGTCAGCTCCCCCCAGGGGCGAGAGGAGGACACAGGAGCAGCAGGCGGCGGATGCTGTTCATCAACAGGGCCAGGATCGGGCAGGCGAGGGCTCCTCTGCTGGCCCCAGTAAGTTTTCATTTTAGACTAGTACCTATTTTTCCTAGCGTTCCTCATTTGACTTTTTTCAAAATTGTCTTTGCTCTTCTTGTAGACTGTATCTAAATTCTTATCCTGCCTCTACTATGACTCCCTGTGGTATTACTAGATTATTCTTATTAGTCTGTCTGTGTAGCTAACTAAGATTGCACGGTTGGCGAAACTCCCATGATTCTAGTCAGCAATAGCTCTATCAACTTAGTGCAGTCCTCTGGGATTGTCCATAATGTCTTTTGAAGTGTTCTATCTGGACTCATGCTTGCAAAAATTGCAAAACCTTTCGCTCAGTCACTCTAGTCTGGACCAAAAAACACAGATTGTATTTAAGTTTAAAAGCTTTATTAAAAGTAAACACATTTATTAAAATGAAGTCATAATAAAACTAAACGTTTAACTGATAATGGAAAAGTGGTTAGTGCTGACGATTAATTGAAGACATTTCTTGTGGTCGAGCCGAGCTCTCACCTGGTTTCAACTTGATCTTGTTGTTAGAAGTCCATCTTCTGTCTGTGTGGAGAAAAATGGTGCGTGTTAAAAAAACAGCCTTCATCAGTTGTGCCAAAAAGTGCAGCAAGACAACCTTCCCTGGAAAAAGGGACATTTTTTTTTTAACTTTAACGACAGTCACAAATTACATTGTTTTCACATGTCTTCATTCCTAGACCAAATACTAGTGACTGCTTTATTCTAACATTCTTAAATGTACTTTGTAGGTGGAACATCTGGTGGCGGGGCCAGTGTGGAGGTGGTGGTGCTCGACACCGAGGCGGAGGGCGAATCGGGCGATGCTTCAGGGGAGGAGGCGGCGGCGGCAGCTGTGAGAGTTGAGACGGTGGTGGTGGCGGCCAGAGGTAAGCTCTTATATATTCCTTACTTATTGAGATTGAAGACTAGCTGGGAAGGCAAGAATATGAGATGCATGGCTGGGTGAATGATGAAGCAATGATGGGTGGAAGGACAACAGCCTGGGTGGGTGACACAGAAACTGTATGTGTCCATATACCTGGATCATGCTACTATCTGACTCTTAGATAGCATATGTGTATCTAGAGCAGGGGTACTCCTAGTACGGCCCGCGGGCCGGTGGTGGCCCGGCAAGCCTTCGTTGGCGGTGCGCTGACCTTGCAGACAATCACTGCTCCCCCGGCCCCCACAGAGCAGAGGCTTTTTTGTATTTCACCTGTTAGCGCCCCTGCATCTCCACTCTGACAATCACTGCTCCCCCGGCCCCCACAGAGCAGAGTGGAGATGCAAGGCCACAAAGAGGTGAAATAGAACTAAGCCTCTGCTCTGTGGGGCCGGGCAAGCAGTGATTGTCAGGGTGGAGAAGCAGGGGCGCTAAAACAAACAAAGCCTCAATAATATGTTAATGGTCTTTTAAAGACCTGTTAAGTACTTTGGTGTTGTTGTCTGTGTGTGCGCGTTGAGGAAGCGGTCTCAACCCGGGCTGAAGGCTGACACAGATAGACACACACACAGTGAGATGACAGAGGGGGAGGGAGAGGGAGGGCAGGAGGGAGAGAGAGATGGAGGGAGGGCAGGAGGGACAGCAGGAGGGAGAGAGATGTATGTAAATGCTGGGTCTGGTGGCTCAGTGGATGAGGGCATCTGCTGCAGGGACCTGTGTGCAACCTCATGGTCACAAGTTATCGTTTTGCTTTAGCCCCGCCCCCTCTGACTCCGCCCCCACCAGTGCGGCCCTCGGCCCCAAACTACACTGTAAATGTAGCCCCTGAGAGAAAGTTTGTGAGTACCCATGATCTAGAGAGAGTAGACGGTCAGTGGATGAACTAAGTGTAACTTTGAAGAGCATGTAACACTAACACTGCACCCGCACGTCCGTTCCAGTGTAGGAAAGGCAAGGAAAAGAACTTTTAATTTTGTCCAAATACTACCATAAATAGTAGCAGTAGTTTGTATTGCAAGCACTGCATAGATCCGGTTATTATGGTGGCCACTCCCTACCTCTCTTAATAAGTTTAGTAGTACACAGTCATTCATGTGTGGATGTATCACTGCCTGTCACTCAATAAAAAGCAAAGCACCTAAAGTCATCCCATATATAAGCAAAAACATCCCATGTGAAGTGATAGATAATCAGATTATTTATCTTCTTCAATTTTCCATTTCTAGTACTCATTTCCACTGTAGGGTGAAAGTTAAATTAATTAAGCAGTAGCCCTTGAGTTGTAACAGAGTATTCTCAGTGCCACCCGTAATAGAAAAGTAAGAGATTCACCACCTGCATGTACTGGACGGGTACAGTAACGCAACGGCAACGCAAGTCTAGGTCACTCCTCATGGCGTGCGTCTCTTTTTCTCGGGTGCAAGTTTACCGCGCTGGCATTATGCCGGCTTGCAGAAAATAACGTACCAATTTTCCAAAACAAGAGACAAGAAGAAGAATAAGACTGGTGTACTTTCATAGTCGACTCCAATGGAAGTCCACAGTGCTCATAGAATTTGTTCCTTAAACTCCCACTAATGTTAGAGCAAGGATGAAGAAGTGTGAGGTTAGATAGATACTGGCCTCAATAGTTATGTAATGCGCTTGCAAGTTGCTAGTTGTACTGCAGCACACATTTCTGCTGAATGATTGAGTTAATCTTAAAGAGCATTGGTTACAGACTATGTCTTTCTTTCTTCATATAGGTTCTCCTTCCAAACGAACAAGGAGGAAGGAGCTGGCTAGAGCGGCCCGGCAACGGAGAATCGAGGCCACTGTTGCGGAATATCGGCGGCTGGTGGCCCTGGAGGACGTGGAAAGTGTTCGGGTCGACAACAACGACAACGTCGTCCTCCGTGGCCTCACCGGCTGCCACCGTGACCCAGCACAGTGGTCCACCGAGACTGAGCCGGGCTGCCAAAGGCAAACGCCACCGCCGAGCAGCAAGGCCAACAGCTGCTTCTCACAGGCCTTGCACCTGCAAGGCAGTGAAGGCACGCCTGCGCCGCACCACCCTGATGGTGTCCCGCCTTCAGCAGGAGCTCGCCTTGCTCCGCGAGGAGCATGATGCCCTGGCCCAAAAAGTGAACAGCATCCACCCATAGTGTCCCTTGCCCCTTTTTTAGAGACTTTTGGGGGGTGGGAATTGGGAGTTGGGTTTTTGGGGACTTTTGAAGGACAATCGTTGGGGTTAGGGAGGGTCTTGCGGGAGATTATTTTGTTAGGGATATAAATATACTTTTTCAAACTTTATCTGAGCATACCTGTTTTTTACTGCTTGCCTGGTGGGTGGGGGTTTAACGTTGACTGTTTTCCTGAAAGTTTAGTTCCATTTTCTTCCTTTAAGTGTAAATGCCCAAATGTTTTCAACACTAAGTGCCTCTCACAGACTAAGTGAAGTGAATCCAAGAGTCCTAGGACTTTAGTAGTACTACCTTCAGGCTCTCGTCTCTCGTACTAATACTCCATTATACCCCCAAACCACCAAACGCTTATCTTACCTGTAATTTGTGTTTGAAAAGTAGGGCTAGGCCCAGGGCTGGCTCCACGGGAAACACCGAATAACGTTGGCAATCTTGGTCGGATAAAATTTCCTCATAGCGGTGGTAGTAGTGGTGTGCCACAGTGGCAGTTGCATGCCTATGAAAAAAAAGAAAATGAAATCTGGTTTGTCCTCCTGAGCAATTCAACGGTACAACTGAGAATATAGCAGGTGACAGAAGTACAGTAGAGCAGTGCCACATTGTAGCCTAACAAATGGTAAAGTATAACTACTAATTCGGTTGAAGTTCTTTCACATTAGCAATGGTTCTTTGTCAAGCAGAGTAAGAATATATCATCGACAACTGTGGAAAGAAAGAATGCGACAGTACAGGGCCTGTGTGGAATTATTGATAACTATATTCAACATAAGGTCTCTGTAGCCAGATACCCGAGAGCCTTGCTGGTCACTATAAATCCATTCACAACAACACTCAATGGGTTGGTCTGGAAGGTGTCACGTTTACTCCCCGTGATCCAGTCGATGCAAATATGGTTCCACCTCCAAATGTCACCAACACCCAGAAGTGTAAACACAGGGTGTTCGAGGCATTAGGCGAGGGAGAAAAATAACAAACTAAAATAAAAAATGTGGGATGGGTAAAGGTAGGGTCAGCAGGGAAAGGATACCTGTAAGAGAAGACAAGACAGGCATCAGTGAAGTGATGTCCTAACATACAAGGGTACTCTCATATAGGTCTCACTAAATAGTCTGCAAGTCTCCCGCCTACTCATGGGAAATGTAGTTTCATAGTACGGTAGGCGCTTAGGGGCTGCGTAACCTGACAGAAGGTATAGTAGATAGAAAAGGAGAAATTGCTTTTTTCTAGGTGTCCCCTCACTCACCAGGGTTGCCCCTTGGTGACATGCTTCATCATTGGGGCCATCCCAGTCCTCTACGGCCTGGGGCGTGCTGCGACTTGCGAATTACGTAGGAGCACTTACAAATGACTATGTGTGGTGCAGATAGTGGAGTGGACTAAGTGATGTGTTAAGGGATCAATGTAGAAGCCGAGAGAGAGCAAAGAAATGCAGTCACAGTCAGAGAAAAAGGCAAGGGATACTGTATCTATGTGTGGGTTGTAGTGGTCCTGTTGGAAGTGGTAAGTAAGTTGCCCGCAGAAAAAAAATCCTCCTATTAGCGGCACTCCTCCATTGCAGCCGACGCTTCGTCCACCGATGTTGGTCACCAGAAGACACCCTGTCCACTGCCTGCCTGATGCTGAATTGTGGCTCGCTACTGTGAAGCCTGACTCCATCCTTTTTTTCCCCATTGCAGAGACTGAAACCCGGCCTGTAATTATTCAACGAAAAACAGGAAGTGATATAATATTACAACACCACTGATAAATAAATATAAGGTATGTAGGCTGTGGAGTGCAAAAAGTCACATTGTTTTTCCTAGTAGACAGACAGTACAATGTTTTTGAAAGTGCGTACTCTGAGTCACCTTTTGAAGGATAAGTAAGTATGGGCAAATTAATGTAGCGGATCTTGCCCCTCAAGCTAGGTGTACTGTAACTGTGTTTTAGAACAAAATAGATCTTCCTAGCAGTGCTCCCACCCAAAAAACGAGGCCTAGCAGAAAACTGGAGACAAAACTTACTTTGAAAGTAAAAGTAGGCCGAAGTACCCTAATTACCCATTACCCCCCGTGGATTGTATTCAAACCACTTGCAAGCAACCAAGCAAAAGTAGCCATAGCCAGCATCGCTCCAAGACTCGAAATCCCCCCACTCAAACACATGCAATAGAAATACTGCTAACCCTAACGAACCCTAAGTTAAGAATAGTGGCAAAGGCTTTCTTTAACTATGCCAAATCCCCCCTTTCCCACCATGGATTTTCTTCAAATGACTTGCAACCAAAATTACACATTCTCACGAGTGCTCTAAGACCCCAGAACTCAGTTTGAAAAATCTAGAACACCCCGATACACATGCAATCCTGGTGCTAGGGCTAACCCTAACGAACCCTAAGTTACAAAAAGTGCCAAAACTAAAGGCTTTTCCGCGCGGATTTTGTCCCAACCACTTCTACCCGGTATTAGACCTTCCCAGGAATGCCCAAGACCCGGCAACCCACCCGCCAAGAAGCATAACACCCCCAAACAGGCCAAAAGAAAAATCTCATACTTGCAATATTTCTGGGCCTTCGGTCCAAACGCGCTGCGTAGCTAGGCCATAAGTCGGGGTTGGCACGACGGATTTCCTGAAAAGCAAATGCAATCAAGATTAGAGTGTCCCAGCAGTGCTCCCAGACCACGAAACTCACCCGCAAACAGACGGAACCCCCCCTAAGAGCACCTCAAAGGCAAGCAAGTCATCAAAAACACAAAAAAAATTCCGCCTGGGATTTTGGTCCAAAACACTTTTATCCGGTATTAGAGCTTCCCAGCAATGGCCCCAGAGCCGTCAACCCAGGAGAAAACGAGTAGAAGACCCCCAAACAGCCAAAGAGCAAAAGTACAAAAATGGGTGGGACTTAGTCACTTTTTCACAAATTTCCCAAATCACTCCGCGCGGCGCTCTGCAGCTAGGCCCTAAGTCCCCTCAGCCACCATGGATTTGCTTCAAACCTCTGCAAAGTAAAGTATATATAGCCAGCAGTGCTCCCAGACCACGAAACTCACCCGCAAAACACCAGCAAGCCCCCAAACAGGCCCCCGAAAACGCTACATAGAGCAAAATGTCTGAAATAGCCCAAAAAAAAAATCGGCCTGGATTTTGTCCCAACCACTTCTACCCGGTATTAGACCTTCCCAGGAATGCCCCAAGACCGGCAACCCACCCGCCAAGAAGCATAACACCCCCAAACAGGCAAAAGCAAAATCTCATACTTGCCAATATTCTGGGCTTCGGTCCAAACGCGCTGCGTAGCTAGGCCATAAGTCGGGTTGGCACGACGGATTTCCTGAAAAGCAAATGCAATCAAGATTAGAGTGTCCCAGCCAGTGCTCCCAGACCACGAAACTCACCCGCAAACACCAGCAAGCCCCCAAACAGGCCCCCGAAAACGCTACATAGAGCAAAATGTCTGAAATAGCCCAAAAAAAAAATCGGCCTGGATTTTGTCCCAACCACTTCTACCGGTATTAGACCTTCCAGGAATGCCCCAAGACCCGGCAACCCACCCGCCAAGAAGCATAACACCCCCAAACAGGCCAAAAGCAAAATCTCATACTTGCAATATTTCTGGGCCTTCGGTCCAAACGCGCTGCGTAGCTAGGCCATAAGTCGGGTTGGCACGACGGATTTCCTGAAAAGCAAATGCAATCAAGATTAGAGTGTCCCAGCAGTGCTCCCAGACCACGAAACTCACCCGCAAACACAGCAAGCCCCCCAAAACAGGCCCCCGAAAACGCTACATAGAGCAAAATGTCTGAATAGCCCAAAAAAAATCGGCCTGGATTTTGTCCCAACACTTCTACCCGGTATTAGACCTTCCCAGGAATGCCCCAAGACCCGGCAACCCACCCGCCAAGAGCATAACACCCCCAAACAGGCCAAAAGCAAAATCTCATACTTGCAATATTTCTGGGCCCTTCGGTCCAAACGCGCTGCGTAGCTAGGCCATAAGTCGGGGTTGGCACGACGGATTTCCTGAAAAGCAAATGCAATCAAGATTAGAGTGTCCCAGCAGTGCTCCCAGACCACGAAACTCACCCGCAAACACCAGCAAGCCCCCAAACAGGCCCCCGAAAACGCTACATAGAGCAAAATGTCTGAAATAGCCCAAAAAAAAATCGGCCTGGATTTTGTCCCAACCACTTCTACCCGGTATTAGACCTTCCCAGGAATGCCCCAAGACCCGGCAACCCACCCGCCAAGAAGCATAACACCCCCAAACAGGCCAAAAGCAAAAATCTCATACTTGCAATATTTCTGGGCCTTCGGTCCAAACGCGCTGCGTAGCTAGGCCATAAGTCGGGGTTGGCACGACGGATTTCCTGAAAAGCAAATGCAATCAAGATTAGAGTGTCCCAGCAGTGCTCCCAGACCACGAAACTCACCCGCAAACACCAGCAAAGCCCCCCAAACCAGGCCCCCGAAAACGCTACATAGAGCAAAATGTCTGAATAGCCCAAAAAAAAATCGGCCTGGATTTTGTCCCAACCACTTCTACCCGGTATTAGACCTCCAGGAATGCCCCAAGACCCGGCAACCCACCCGCCAAGAAGCATAACACCCACAAACAGGCCAAAAGCAAAATTCATACTTGCAATATTTCTGGGCCTTCGGTCCAAACGCGCTGCGTAGCTAGGCCCTAAGTCGGGGTTGGCACGACGGATTTCCTGAAAAGCAAATGCAATCAAGATTAGAGTGTCCAGCAGTGCTCCCAGACCACGAACTCACCCGCAAACACAGCAAGCCCCCCAAACAGGCCCCCGAAAACGCTACATTAGAGCAAAATGTCTGAAATAGCCCAAAAAAAAATCGCCTGGATTTTGTCCCAACCACTTCTACCCGGTATTAGACTTCCCAGGAATGCCCCAAGACCCGGCAACCCACCCGCCAAGAAGCATAACACCCCAAACAGGCCCAAAAGCAAAAATCTCATACTTGCAATATTTCTGGGCCTTCGGTCCAACGCGCTGCGTAGCTAGGCCATAAGTCGGGGTTGGCACGACGGATTTCCTGAAAAGCAAATGCAATCAAGATTAGAGTGTCCCAGCAGTGCTCCCAGACCACGAAACTCACCCGCAAACACCAGCAAGCCCCCAAACAGGCCCCGAAAACGCTACATAGAGCAAAATGTCTGAAATAGCCCAAAAAAAAGCGGCCTGGATTTTGTCCCAACCACTTCTACCCGGTATTAGACCTTCCCAGGAATGCCCCCAAGACCCGGCAACCCACCCGCCAAGAAGCATAACACCCCAAACAGGCCAAAGCAAAATCTCATACTTGCAATATTTCTGGGCCTTCGGTCCAAACGCGCTGCGTAGCTAGGCCATAGTCGGGGTTGGCACGACGGATTTCCTGAAAAGCAAATGCAATCAGATTAGAGTGTCCCAGCCAGTGCTCCCAGACCACGAAACTCACCCGCAAACACCAGCAAGCCCCCAAACAGGCCCCCGAAAACGCTACATAGAGCAAAATGTCTGAAATAGCCCAAAAAAAAATCGGCCTGGATTTTGTCCCAACCACTTCTACCCGGTATTAGACCTTCCCAGGAATGCCCCAAGACCCGGCAACCACCCGCCAAGAAGCATAACACCCCCAACAGGCCAAAAGCAAAATCTCATACTTGCAATATTTCTGGGCCTTCGGTCCCAAACGCGCTGCGTAGCTAGGCCATACGTCGGGGTTGGCACGACGGATTTCCTGAAAAGCAAATAGCAATCAAGATAGAGTGTCCCAGCAATGCTCTCAGACCATGAAACTCACCCACAAACAGACGGAACCCCCCCTAAGAGCACCTCAAAGGCAAGCAAGTCATCAAAAACACAAAAAAATTTCCGCCTCGGATTTGGCACAAACCACTTATAGTGCTTCCCAGCAATGCCCCAGACCCGTCAACTCACCTGCAAAGAGGTAGAACAACACCCCCACAAGTGCTGAGTCTTTCTTCATTGGGCGTAAACCAGCCCTCTGCTTGATGGAAATAGGAGTCTGGAGGGGAGTGATAGAGGAGCATGTTCTTCTGAACTTGTGAACCTGAGGAATGCAGACTGCGGCACTTCAATAAATTAGCAAACAAGTGAAGACAGTTCTGCTGATGGGCTTGTCTTTGTGATAATCTGATTAAAGTTTGAATTATATTAACTGTGCACAACAAGAAAGACAGACACACAGGATAAAAGTGAATAAGGATGAAAAAGAAAGTTATTGATTCGTTGTCTCATTTTCAGGGCTCGAAGTCGGAATCACGGTCCAGGAATAAGAATAAGGCTTCGTCATCATACTCTGCGAATTCAGCCCGGGGTGAGGTCAGTGCCACCTGACAGAGTAGGAAATTCCCTCATCTATGGTGCTGGCCACCTCCTCTTCATCCGGCACGCTCTCTCGTACTCTTATATCTGGTGGTATGAGGTGCTGAATCATCTTGATCATTGTTAACCTCTCCACATTTTGGGCGAGAGGCGGCTCCGTTTGGGAGTTACAATCCCACCAGCCGCACTGAAAACCCGTTCAGAAGACACACTTGCGAGTGGGCAAGACAAGTAGTTTAAAGCCAGGTTGGTGAGCTGTGGCCACAATTCTTTTTTCCCATGCCAATACGCCAATGGGTCAGAATTAACATAGACCTCTGTGGAGTCATTCAGATAGTCCTCACCATCGACTCAAGGTCCTCCTCCAAGGTTCCTCCACTTTGCGTAGCTCTTGCTGTGCCTCTGGCCTTTTGAGAACCAAACCCACGCAGAGCTAGCCAATCCTCTTCAGCCTCCAATGTTTCTGCTGTCTTCGTGCAGATGATGCGGTTGCCGGTGTCTTTAACGGCTGAGAGGTCACTTGTGCCACAGCCACAGGTGCAGAAGTGGATTGTTTTGACTGGGGATGGCCTGCTGATGTACTGCCATTCCTTCAATTCCAGCCGTTCTGTTTCAAACTTCTTGGCTGACAAGGCTAGCCAACGTTTGTACTTTGTAACATCTTCATCAGCAAAAGCAAAGAATGCTCTGCCTGCCAGCGCCTTTTTGTAGCGTGGATCCAGAATAGGTAGCACAAATGTAATGCTGTTCTGAGTGATCTTTGAAGACGTTCATCACCTTGTAGGAGCTCTAATAATTGCTCAGCCAGAAGCAAAGAAGAGCCTTTCTTTTTGTCATCTTTTCGAAACACAGAACACACCTCCTTCAGTTGGTCCTCCAGCATGTACAACAATGGGATAGCTTTTCCCAAATTAGAGTCCTCCTTGCTGACTGCACGCGTGAAGACCTCAAAAGGACGAAGCATGCGTGTTAGGCTTTCAACTATGTTCCATTGCGGCCCACCCATCCTCAGCTCCTCTATACCCTCTTTCAAGAAATATTGATCGAGTTGCGTATACT
>NW_028241230.1:0-75577 GCF_964263255.1 Lissotriton vulgaris
CTAACACTCCAATAAAATTCTAGCATAAATGATAAATTGTGTGTGTTTGTGTGTGTGTGTGTATTTTTTTATTTTCTCAGCAACTACTGAATGGATTTACGCCTTTTAAAAAAGTGCGCTTTTTAAATCAAGCACTACCTTTTTGCTAGATTTGGTGTAATTCCGTTCAGCAGTTCGGGCTGTAGTTGTGTCTAAAGTTTACTATGGGAAATACCATGTAGAAAACAAGTTTTGGAACCCCCTCTTTTTCTCGGCCCCTACTTGGCGAATCACCCCGAAACTTTCAAGATAGGAGCTGACCGGAACAGGCCATACGTTTTTGAAAATCTCGCCAAGATTCGTCAACCGCCACCAAAGTTATTGGGAAAAAAACGAGTTTCCTATGGAAACTAGGTCCTAACTATAACTACCTAGATCCTAACTACAACAACTGCCAGTAGGTAATATATATATATATATATATATATATACGCTACTGGTTGTATAGTTTGGAATAAAATACTTTCTTTGGTCCACATCCCACGGAGTCAGTGCCTGTTTGATGATAGTGAAACCAGGATTGGCAAAATATTTAGAGGCAGTCCGGAGCCTCTCACACCGACCCTCCTCGATCTGGAGCTCTCAGCTGCCGGGAAACTGAATGGACTTTCTTTGCTTCGAGGAAAACTGAGAGCCCTCCGCAGCAAGGATCACAAGACAGCAGACATAAATCTGACCGCACAAACGTGAGTATCCTGATTCTGTGGGTGCCGGATGGCAGGCAGAGACTCGGTGAGACTTGCTAGTGTTGTCAATCTGTGTTTTGCGAATTCCGTCCAGGTGGCTGATGGGAGAGGTAGTCCTTTAAGCAGCTCAAGCACACAGGCAGTGGGTGTCAAAGACAATACTCATTCCAAAAGTGATGGCAGAGGATTGAGTGAAAGAGCGCGAGGAGGCAGTGCTGGATATTTTCAGTGACAAGGACAGTGGCAACTCAGCACCATCCACGAGTGGAATAATGCTGACAACAACAACAGGCAGTGATTTAAAGAAACTACTGAGAGAACTAGAAAAATTGTGCAAGCACGAGATGGCCAAATGGTGGGAGTGCATTTCCTTGAAAAGATACCTGGATGTGGGCCGCGTCCTGAGGGGACTGAGGATTCTCGTAGCACCTACATACGAGAATGATGATCCTGCCATGCTCCGAGAATGGGCAGATAATAGCGCACAATCATCACGCAATATGCTACAAATACTGGTAAAATTAACAACAACGGAATTGGAGAAAATTCTGGCAAAAAATTGATGAAATAGTCAGGGAGCTTGAAAAAATGCTCCACCAGGATGATGTAAAGAAAGGCTTAGCAGATATAAAAACTTGAGTACTGAAACACGAGCAAACCATCAAAGACAGAAAAACAAGCAAGTTTCAAAACGACAGGAATGACTATATCCATGGATAGATCTATACCTTCTCGCGCAAATTTGAGAATATCCGCCGCCTGCAGCTATCAGCAAAAAATAGCAATCAACCAGGGCAATGTGAACTTAGTGAATCAGAATTTAGCTCGGAAGCAGAGTCAGACCCAGAGGCAAGTGGAAGCGGAAACCAGCCAGGAAAGGTGTTGACACCAGTTGATGAATTTATTTTTTATGCGTAGAACGCCTGATGAATCTGCAACCAAGATCCCCGAGACAAGAACAAACACAACACAGGACTCAATCACAAAGAGCAGAAGGAGGAAGAACAGACGATGGCGCAGATATGGCACAAAGAACAAAATCAACATACAGAAGGAACTTACGGAGATAACAGAACCATCAGGGACAACAAAAACAGTAATAAACTTAACAAATATGTAAGCATGGGTGAAATTTGCGAATTCTGGTTCCGCGAATTCGCGGACTTCCCTGCGAAATCGCAAAAAAAATCCGCAAATTCGCGAATTTTCCCACAAAATTGCAGATTTTTTTGCGATTTGCCCTGGATTGCTTTCTACTGGCTAATCCAGTAAGTGCTCCCTCATTGGGTAAATGTATAGTGCTTTTACTACACTGCAACTGCGTAAAGGGCCAGAAGATGTGTCTCCAGTGACCATGTGTGCCTGTAACACAGGCACAGGCACATATGGTCACTGGAGACACATCTTCTGGCCCTTTACGCAGCTACAGTGTAGTAAAAGCACTATGGGGCAGATTTACAAGCCGCTTGCGCCTCTTTTGCGCCGCAGTTGCGTCACTTTTGTGATGCAGTGGCATCACAAAAGATGTGCACTGGTGCTTGGTATAAACAACGTGACGCATCTGAGAGATGCGTCACCTTGTAAAGCCCTTCGCCATCAGGAGGCGTTCCGGCGCAGGGGAGGGCGTTCCTGCGAAGGAATGCCTCCTAAAAGTAGCTGAGTGAAATCTACAAAATTTCATTCAGTCACTTTTATTCCAATGCTGCGTCAAAACCCTGCGCCTGCTTGAAGCAGGCGCAAGGCGTGACGCAGCATTGGGGAGATAGGGTCCCCCAGAGCATTGCTGGAGCTGCGTCGGGTTTGTGACGCAGCTCCAGCAATGCCCTGCTTTTACGTCACAGATGCGTGACGCATCTGTGCCGTTTTTGCCACATGGTGCGCCACATTGTAAATGCGGCGCACCATGGGTGACGGAGCTGCGACGCACAATAACTGGCGCATCCCTGGGGATGCGCCAGTTATTGTAAATCTGCCCCTATACATTTAGCCAACGAGGGAGCACTTACTGATTTGACAGTAGAAAGTACTCCAGTTGAGTAGAGGTATTGCACAAAAAGGTGGCATCCACGTGGACAAACACGCAGGGCGGGATTCATTCTGCCCCCTGTTAGACTTGTTTTTTGTGCCCTACTGCCCTCCGTTAGACTCGTTTTTCTGCCCTTCTGCCCCCTGTTATAATCTTTTTTGTGCCCTTCTGCCCTCTGTTAGAGTCATTTTTTCCTTGTTTTTCTGCCCTTCTGCCCTCTGTTAGACTCGTTTTTTGTGCCCTTCTGCCCTCTGTTATTCCCTTGTTTTTGTGCCCTTCTGCCCTCTGTTAGACTCGTTTTTTGTGCCCTTCTGCCCTCTGTTAGACTGGTTTTTTGTGCACTTCTGCTCTCTGTTAGACTTGTTTTTCCCTTGTTTTTTTGCCCTTCTGCCCTCTGTTAGACTCATTTTCCCTTGTTTTTCTGCCCTTCTGCCCCCTGTTAGACTCGTTTTCTGTGCCCTTCTGCCCTCTGTTAGACTCGTTTTTGTGCCTTTCCGCCCCGTTGGACTCGTTTTTTGTGCCCTTCTGCCCTCTGTTAGACTCGTTTTTCCCTTGTTTTTCTGCCCTTCTGTTCTCTGTTAGACTGGCTTTTTGAGCCCTTCTGCTCTCTGTTAGACTCGTTTTTCCCTTGTTTTTCTGCCCTTCTGCCCTTTGTTAGACTGCTTTTTGTGCCTTTCTGCCCTCTGCGTCACCACATCATCACTCAGCGCTACCCCAGCATCACTCAGCACCACCACATTATCACTCAGCACCACCACATTTTCACTCAGCACCACCACAGCACTACTCAGCACCATCACAGCATCACTCAGCACCACCACAGCATCACTCAGCACCACCACAGCACCACTCAGTGCCACCACAGCATCACTCAGCACCACCATAGCATCACTCAGCACCACCACATTATCACTCAGCACCACCACAGCCCCACTCAGCACCACCACAGCATCACTCAGCACCACCACAGCATCTCTCAGCACCACCACAGCACCACTCAGCACCACCACAGCATCACTCACACCACAACAGCACCTCTCAGCATCACCACAGCACCACAACAGCACCACCACAGCATCACTCAGCGCCACAACAGCATCAATCAGCACCACCACATTATCCCTCAGCACCACCACAGCACCACTCAGCACCACCACAGCATCACTCCGCACCACCACAGCATCCCTCAGCACCACCAGAGCACCAATCAGCACCACCACAGCACCACTTAGCGCCACCACAGCATCACTCAGCACCACCACATTATCACTCAGCACCACCACAGCACCACTCAGCACCACCACAGAATCACTCAGCACCACCACAGCATCACTCAGCACCACCACAGCACTACTCAGCACCACCACAGCATCACTCAGCACCATCCCAGTATCACTCAGCACCACCAGAGCACCACTCCGCATCACCACAGCACCACTCAGCACCACCACAGCACCACTCAGCACCACTCCAGATTCAATCTGCGCAACCTTTCAACAACAACTGGTTCAAATATGTTCTCTCAATGTTTCAAGCTTTATTGCAAATGTCACAAAAAGATGTTAAAATGTCACTTCTGTTCTTGAATTTTCGTCACAATAAAATACACTGAACATAATCTTCACAAAAGTTATTTACACAAGTTTAAGTTATTTCCTTTATAAATTAAAATCTCTTTTATTTAAGTATTAATTATTTAAAAAAATTAAAAGCCATTGTAATTTGTAATATCAATACATCTAAGTCACGTAAATACAAAACATGTTGCATTACAAATGCTATAGGTGTCACATTTGCGAAAGTTATAACTATTGGCATTGTAAATGACAAAGCTATTAATTTAGCTATCTTCAAAACCAACACTTAAATAAAAAAAATTGTCATTTACAAGACCAATAGCTCAAACTTTCCTAATGCGAGACCTATTGCATTGCAAAAGCTTGTTTTTATATCTGTCAGTGCTTCCTGTTGAGGTTTAATTTTCGTGACAGGTGCCTCATTGCCGACTTGTAACTATTCTCTGACCCTGCTTCAAGGGTCAGAGCAGGGTCAGAGAATAGTTGCAAGTAGGCAACGAGGCGCCAAGAAGCACTTACAGGCTTGCAGCAGCAGGTGCCCAAGTTGAAGTTAATTTCTTTGTAACCCTTTTGTAAAAGGTTACAAAAAATGTGCTTCAACTTTTGCACCTGCTGCTGTAACCCTGTAAGTGCTTGGGTGAAATTTCGTCCCCGCTGATTCGCCGATTTTACCGCGATTTTGCAAGATTCGCGGATCGTGAAATCGTGGAAAATACTCAAAGTCCGTGAGCGGAACGAATTTGCAGCCCATGCTTATAAATATGGCGTTAACACATGAGGAACAACAAACACTTGCTCTGGAGTTATCATTCTGCAGGGAAACAAATTTCGATTACACCAAGACAAGAATAGACTTGTACCATTTTACTCGCAAGCTAAAATTACGCAAGTATTTCTCTAACATGAAAGATAGAGCCAAGGAAGGAACGCTAGAGGCAATGACACCTGCAGCACCTAACTCCCAAAGTGTAGCGGATATGACTTTCCTGAAGGAAATGACAGAATTGGACATTGGGGGATGAGACAGGCACATTGAGCAACAGCCAAACAGCAGCGATATCGGGTATCAATATCTAAGCTACAGGGAAAACATCATTCAGAACAAAATCAGTGTTCAATCCACTAATGCCAAAGGATAATATTGACATGTTTGCTGATAGAGTGGCCCAAGACCTCAAAGAACTAGCTCGAACAAGCAGCAATGACTTTAACAAAGGCAAGCATAATCAAAGGACCAAATACTCTGGGGTCATGAAGAAAATCAAAGAATGACCCAACATAGTTGTGCTGTGTTCAGATAAAGGTGGCAACGTGGTTCTTTGGCCACTCGAAATGTACAACATAGAGGCCATGCTACAACTTCAAGACAAAGACTGTTACATCAGCATTAGCACTACGAACATCATCAGCATCAAAGAGTGATACCACACATGCCTATACGAATGGAGAGGCAAAGGTCTTATCACAAGACATGAGCTAGACTTTTTGAAAATAGACTACCCCGTGACCCCGCAACTTTACCTAATTCCCAAGGTGCACAAAAATGTTGAGTGTCCAGCGGGCAGACCCATCATATCGACCATTGGCAGCCTGTTTAAAAATATGAGTACATTTATTGATCACGTTTTAGAACCATTGGGCCAGGCATTGCATGCATATACAAGAGGCACTGTAGACTTTCTATCACAAATTCTGATTGTACCTGGTGTAATGAATATGTATTTGTAACACTAGACGTACAGAATTTCTACACAAGTGTAAGGCATAAAGATGGCCTGAATACTCTAAAACACTTTCTGGGCACAAGAGACATAAGCTTTACCATCACACTATGATGCATCTACACATGGCCGAGTGGTGCTTGGAAAACAACACTTTCGTATTTGACAAGCTACTGTACAAACAGACACAGGGCACAGCCATGGGTACTTGCTTCGCCCCCAGCTATGCAAATCTGCATATGGGCTGGAGGGAGGAGCAAGTACTCATGAGGACATACCAGAATGAGATGTCAACCAATGTGGTATTATACCAATTCTACATCGACAACATTTTTGTTCTATGGCAAGGTACAGAACAAAGTGCCTGAGAGTTTGCTAACAACATTAACAGTAATGCACTTAACCTCAAATTCAGTTGCACCACTCGCAAAGAGTCAATAGTGTTTCTGGAGCTAGAACTATACCATGATGAAAACAAAGTTCACACAAGAACTTTTAGAAAAAAGACATCAGGGAATGCCATTCTTCATGCCCAGAGCTTCAACCCCAAGAACCTTGTTGAAATCATTCCATATGCGGAGTGCTTACGAATGAAAAGAAACTGTAGCACTCAGAAAAGTCTACAGGAATCTACTGAAAGCCAATTTAAGAGACTAGGCAAGAGAGGCTACAAGAGCAAAATATTAGAGAAAGCCAATTGAAAAGCATAGCCCGTACCAGGGAGGAGCTGCTTCATAAAAGCACAATCAATAAAAAAAACAAAGGGGAAGAAACAAACACCACATCAAGGTTAATTACAGGGTACAACAAATACCATTCCAATCTCCGCAAAATAATGTACAGGCACTGGCCTTTAATCCGCTGTGACCCCGCCCTAGGCCTTACGTGCGCCAAGTTGCCACAGTTAACCTTCAGATGTGCCAAATCAATGAAACAAGAACTAGTAATCAATGCACCAACACAAGACAGAGGTAACATTTGGCTCAAAGCCCAGACAGGTTTCTTTAAATGCACAAAATGCTATGCCTGCAAGCATGGGATTAACACCAGAACAGTAACAACCCCTCTTAGAAAAACCCTGCTTGAAATCAAGGAGAATTACACGTGCAAGACTTCGCAGTGTACATGCTGGGGTGCACTTGCAACAAGATGTACGTGGGCAGTACCATTCATCCAGTACATGTGAGGATGCTGCAACACCTCATGGTCATTGCAAATGATGACCACACTTACACTGTAGCCACCACATCAACACACAACACAATGGCAGTGAGGAGGCCTAACATACTTTGTTATGGACAGTGTGAAAAAGAACATCAGAGGAGGGAACAGACAGCAGGCACTGGGACGACTCGAATCCAGATACATAATCTTGCTAGATTGTAAAATCCCCAACGGCATGTATGCTGATGAGGCCATGAGTGTACATTTCTGAACACCATGATAGAACAGCTCTTAGACAGACACACATGCCTCCACGCAACCTAAATACAATCCTAGTAACATCTGATTCACTATCTTATTGTACATACATCTACATACATCTTTTTTTACCCACGGTAGGCACACATCAACCTATTTTTTCTTTTTTATTCGCAGTAATTTTCAAAAGAACTTTTCCATGTCTTCCATACTTACGTTTTGCATGTATTAATGCACTGATCGAAATTTTGTTGGCGATAGGGAAAAGACATGCCTAATGTAACAAGACTCAAAACTTAACACCAGCACCAAGGCCCACTTGGGCAGAACACATGCGCAAACATATACAGACCCTACCATCCCACACAAGTTCAAGTGCAAAGACAAAATACGCAGCAGCGGTATAATTACAATGCACATAATATTGGGAACGGATGAAGTGGATGGGGAAAAGGAACACAGTAACACAGAAGGCGAACCTAATAGGCCAAACAGGCAAACATGTCAAAGGGTCATCAAGAGTTAGGATTGCAGCTAAATGCGACTGCAACATACACCACCATCATTGCGGGAAGCGGGTGTTTTGTCTATGTCAACTGATGCAATGGGCATTGTACCATCATTTGTGATATTTAAACAAATAATTTTGTCATCACGTTCACATGCAGTGGGAAGACATTATTATGTTTAACGTACAGAAACAGTCACAGTTTTAAAGGTTGCTCGTATAGTATGATGCATGACTAGCAATTTTGTCATAAACTCTTCCATGTCCTTCACTCCCTAACCAGCATAATATATATATATATATATATATATATATGTATATATTCACTGAAAAAAACATAGGTTTTAGCCCATATATAGTTAGGGATTAGCATTTACAAAACCTTAATTTACTTGCACAAAACCATAGAAATTCGCATATATAGTTAGATGCAATAACTATATATCGAGCACCCGCAACCCACTGCTGATGATGTCACATATTACATCATTCATGACATGGTCAGTGACATCACTGACACCACCTCGGTGCCATCGGGATCTTGGCGCGTTGTGCTGCCTTCGGCCTATTCGCACATCGGTCCGCTACTGACGCCGCCTCACGTGCCAACGGATTTTCTACGCTTTTTATACCAGCGCGTAACGTAAGCATAACAGGTCATGTGACTTGTTTATAAAACTTTTCATTGGTTCATTTTACTTTTGGTTTCCTAATGATAGAAGGCTTGATCATTTGACCTAAAAATAACACTTTTCATTGGATTAAAACATTTTTTTTTCCCAAACGATGAAAGCCCCACCTTGTTTCTGGATGTTTCAGACTGAAGCTGGCATCAGCATGAGAGCTGTAATGCACTGTTCTCTCGAGAAAAGTGTCTCCCCAGAGCACTCAAAATCAAATGTTCAATAATTGTTCAATAAAGTTCAAAAAACGTGTGAGTCAATTTCAAAGATTTTCTTTACTTGTTAGTCATTTCATGATTCCTCTCATGGTGTATAAATATTCAAATCATTGGCCCAATGCATTTCGGGCTATGCCCTTCATCGGGGGCCCTGTGCGATTCTGCAATAACAATAATAAAGTACAGTTTCAAAAAGCAAATTTCTCCACATTTGTTCATGTTAGTTTATGCAAAGTCAAACATTGTGCAACTCTTCTACACATGCAACGGGGAAAGGAAATAGGTGTTGAAGGTATAGACTGTTTAAAAAGGAAGATGCGTGTGGTGTGAAAATGGGTGTGCTCTATGGACAATTATACTCGAAAGTGCGGGAAAATTGGGAGTGCCTAAGGAATATCAATGGCAATAGCATTGGGAACGTGCTCTAAAAATCTCGAAATTCAAACCTGGTTAGGCGTTTGTGTTGCCACACAGGCGTAAGAAATTGTCTGTAACAAACAAAAAAATTAAGAAATGAAAAAATGAGCTGCCGTCAGTCGGTGCGTCTATCTGGTAACATGAGACAGAAATCATCTGTCAAGGCTCGTTTCCGTTCGTAAAGCAAGCTTACCGGGTAAAGTATTCTCGCTAAATCCTCATGGGATTCCGGTTGGACTGTGAGCGTTCGGAAGGTTTTCCGCGTTCTGAAAATTAAACAAGGTCGCAATGCTCCTATATTGTAAAGGCGACGCTGATTCGCCGGAATGTGTATGTTGCAACGAACGATGCTATTGGCTACCTCGTAATCACGTGTCAAAACAGTCGGAAACGTGTTGTTTGCAAATCGAGTAATATTACGGACTGTGTGACATATTAACCGATGATCGCGTGGACTGTGATACCCTTACCATGGACAGATTTATATATTTACGAATTCATATAACAATAGGGTTGAAAACTGTGAAAGAAGAAAGTGAAAAAGTGAAAAAATAAAAAGCGTGTGCATAGATTCTAAATCATGTCATAAAACTGTCATACCAGTAGCATATATTCAATAACAGTTGAATTCGTTTTTCATCAAATCATAGCAATACATTTGACTACAGATAACAACTAAATTCTAAACGTTCATTGAGACCTCTTGGAGCTGTAGATGACAGTCTATTGATCCAATAAAGTTCACGTCTTAACGGGTATTGGTCATTGTCTCTTCCTGGAAGTAATGGAACTATTTCTAAAATACAAAACTTCAGTTGGCTTGGATTGTGATGATGATCATTAAAATGTACTGCCACAGTAGATTTGTTGGATTTGAGACGAATGTTACTGCGGTATTCTGTCAGTCTGGTATTTATTTTTCTAGATGTCTTGCCCACGTATGGGAGTCCACATGGACATTTCAGCATATACACAAGGTTGGTACTATCACAAGTGCCATTAACTTTCAATTTGATTTTGATTCCGCTGGATGGGTGGTTAATTTCATTCCCTCTGATAATGGAATTACAATTTCCGCAGTTGTGGCAGGCCAACGTGCCTTTGTATGAGGTTGAAATTTGCGTGGCTTTGGGTTTCAATAGTTCTTTTAGGTTTCTCGTCCGTTCATATGCGAATCTGGGATTTAAAGAAAAAATCCCCTTGAAATCATCTTCCAGGGCCAGTAACGGCCAATGTTTTAGTATGATTTTTTTGATATTGTAATCCTTGTGGAGTATTTTGAAACGAACACTGATCTCCGTTCCTCCCTTGAAGTGGATGGTGTCAGAAGTTGTTGTCTGTTCATTTGTTTTATTCTCTCCACAGCTGGTTCCAGTATGGTTTCAGGGTATCCCCGATCCTTGAATTTCTTTATCATGTTTTCTTTTTGCTCTTCATACAATTGTTGTGAGGAGGTGATACGTTTTACTCGTAGCAGTTGAGAGTAAGGAAGATGCTTTTTTAATGGAGGTTGGTGGAAACTTTGATAATGTAGCAAGTTGTTTTTGTCCGTGGGTTTATGAAATACTGTAGTGAGTAGTTTGTCATGATCTTTAATGATTAGTACATCCAAAAATGATAATTGTTTGTGATTGATGTTATAGGTAAATTGAATCCGGTCATTGACTTTGTTGAGATCTTGAATGGCTGATGTTAATTCAGTGGTTGATCCTTTCCATAGTAAGAAAATATCATCTATGTATCTCTTGTACAATATGAGATTATCTTTCCATGATTGATTGATCAGCATGAGAGCACCACCATCTTGTGGCTCCGTCGTGGTCATTCCGCGAGCAATCATGGCAGCCGCTCCCCACCGGAAGCCTGTAGGAGTCGGGGCCCTCAAGACTTTTGTAAAATCTTCAAGGCTCTGGGGACATCCGAGTTCCAAGGTGTCCCAGGGCCATTTTAGTGGACCAGGCCCAAATCAGAAGAGCCGTCCGCCATTTTAAGAGTCCTGTAGCAGCCGCCTATCGCTGCACCGCAAGAGTGGGCGCAACTCAACTACATGGTGAGCGAGACGCTGTAGCCGCAAGAGCGGGCGATAACCAGCTGAATGGAGGATGAGGCACAGTGTAGCAAAAGCGGGCGGGATGGCAACTGAAACGGTAAAGGGGCGCCCCAGTACAGCAGACGAGCCTCCACCTGGGAAGGCCCGTTCACGCCGCCTCCCCCCCACCCCCCCCCCCGGGGCACCCCACGCCGTTTTTCAGAGCAGCATTGTAGGATGCCAAAACCAGTGCGGCAACTTACTGGACCTCACCTGGTTGCCATCAACATCTCAGTGCGTTCTGCTGCCTTGGGACTATTCGCACAACAGACCGCTACTGACGAGGCCTCCCCCCGCACCACCCGGGACGCCCCACGCCGTTTTTCGGAGCTGCATTGTAGGATACCAAAAACCAGTGCGGCACCCAGGTAACATCACCTGGGTGCCGTCCAGAACTCAGCACGTTGTGCTGCCTTGGGACTATTCGCACAAAACACAGCTACTGACCATTGTTGCTTCTTTTTAAAAAAAAATGTTTAAATGTATTTACTGTTTTTGTTGCGTTGTATATATTTATAAGTTATTAAAATGTTATAATCCTACTACTTTGTTAGAGTGCTATATATTTTTAATGTGACACATAATTGTAAAAACTTTGATGTACAAAGAGGCATCCCTGGAATCTTCCGCTTCAGGCTCGGACCCACACACCCTCACGGTGAGAATCCCCTCCCCAAGCACAATACAGGATGGTTATCAGATAGTAGGAACGCGTGTGGTGTGACGGATCTCATCGGGTGGGGGCCTTGATCTACTGTAACTCCTTTGAAGAGGGGTGATTCTCTACAGCTGGGGCCATAAACTACACCTGCAGGACTAGGTGATAGCCTGGGACCGGCCTGGACATTCGGACACAGAGGAAGAGGAGTGTCAGAGGGTGCGGTAGTGAATAGGGTGAAAGGGAGGTGTCGGGCGGGCACAGGGTGTGATTCTCAGAGAAGAACAGCGTAGATGGGAGGAGGTTTCTGGCCCATGCATGAGAGAGAGAGCGGGGTGACCAGTGCGTGGGGGAGATGCTTGCGAGGTTGGGAAGCCATGCTGAGGATCAGCGGCGTGCAGAGAGTGGGTCTGGTCAAGGCATCTAAAATGGCTGCCGTGCTCAACAAAAGTGTGGCATTGCAAAAAAGGCAAGATGGCGCAGACAATGTTTATCAATAAGGATTAATTTATAACAATTCTTTTTAACAAAATATTTAATCGCAGTGACAAAATGGTGGTCAACAGTTCCTGATTTCCATCGAATCGAACGTTAACAGACGTCACGCAGCAAAAAAAAAAAACGCTCACGAACAGCGCAGATGGAAGGAGGTTTCTGGCCCATGCATGAGAGAGAGAGCGGGGGTGCACGTAGCAAAAAAAAAAAACGCTCACGAACAGCGCAGATGGGAGGAGGTTTCTGGCCCATGCATGAGAGAGAGAGCGGGGGTGACCAGTGCGTGGGGGAGATGCTTGCGAGGGCGGGGAGCCATGCTGAGGATCGGCGGCGTGCAGAGAGTAGGTCTGGTCAAGGCATCTAAAATGGCTGCCGTGCTCAACAAAAGTGTGGCATTGCAAAAAAGGCAAGATGGCGCAGACAATGTTTATCAATAAGGAATAATTTATAACAATTATTTTTAACAAAATATTTACTCGCAGTGACAAAATAGCGGTCAACAGTTCCTGATTTCCATCGAATCGAACGTTAACAGATGTCCCGCAGCAAAAAAAAAACAAAACGCTCACGCACAGCCGCTGGAAGACATGTATCAACATATATGAGCCTCCTCAGCCACCCTCAGAAAACATAAGGGGTCAGGATACGTCTCCCGTACCCCCTTATACCCAGTAATTTAATTAAATCGAAACACAAAATGGCGAATTCACGTTTCGCTACCAGTTTGCGACCCGGTTCGCGAACCGAGAAGCGCTTCTACCGCGAAAAATCAAATTTTTATTATTTGCCCCGCGGGACTCTTTAATAACCCCAACATCATTCCTAGAGGGTCAAGAAGGATCTACCTTGCCCCCTTTCATTAAATTCCCCCTTCGTTTTTCTCCTCCTCTTGTCTCTCGATCCTACCGAGAGACAAGATAGCAGCCGCACCGGACTGTTTAGAATGTTGACAGACACCGGAGAGCCAATCAGCTTTGCTACGCAAAGCTCCGTTACGCGAAAAGTATGCGAACTGGAGCGCTATCTGGGACGCTGTCACAGATATATCTGTTTTTTTAAACGTTAATTTCTCAAAATGCACTGGAGCACATATATTGAGACCCAGCAAAGGCACATCGGGCTAACAGTCCCTATAATTTTGCCAAGTTTTGTGTAAATCCATTCAGCCGTTCGAGCTAAAAGTGAGGCCAAAGGCCCTATGGAAAAATGAATGGGAAAAACGCGTTTTGGGACCCCCCTTTTTTCTCGGCCCCCCCTTGACGGAACCCCCCCAAATTTTCAGGGGCTTCTCAGAAACAAAATGTGCCATTTTCCTGAAAATTTCAGCCGATTCCGTCCACAAACGCCAAAGTTATTAGACATAGAATTTTCAAAAGTTCCATAGAGAAAAAATCCTAACTATATATACCTACTGACGACCACCAGTAGGTAATATATATATATATTGACCCCCTAGGTTTTCTGAGGGTGGCTGAGGAGGCTGAGGAGGCTTATATGTGCGGAAAAAAAACATTTTTTTAAAAAATCCGCGAGGTTAGCTTTCGGTTAGCGAACCGGGTAGCGCTCCGGGGAGCATATTTTGTGGAAAATTAGTGAAAAAAGTTAGAGAAAAATAATAATTGTGAGTGATCAGATGTAGGGTAGCTCTGAGAAGAGCTTTTGGGTTTATGGTACATTTAGGTACTTATAAGTAGGTACCAATGCACAGTCTTAAATTCAGAATGAAAATTCTGTTGCCCTCATCTGAGAAGTGAACTCCATCTCCTCTGTAGATATCTTGCATGTAGTAACGCAAGTTATTGTTGTACAGAGAGCCCATTCCATGGTCTCTCATGTAAGCTGAAACAGATTTGTTTACATGCTTCCTCGCTTTCTCAATTTGTGGACAAAATTGGTTGGACCACCTCCATTTCTGTCTTTGGCATATATTGGAATATACCAAGGCAGTTTGAGGAAAAAGTGCCATTAATTGCTCAAAGGTGTCCTTTAAAAGCATTTCCAGACCTACCCCTGTCAAAGTGCCCACATCATTACCTCCACAGTGCACTATTAACAGGTCAGGTTTTGGCAAATGCATAAAGGTTTTCACCAATGGTATCAATTGGTGACATTTTAATCCTCTTTGGCCCAACCACTTAATTTCCACATCTTGTAAATTGAGGTTAGGTAAATTTCTGTTCTCAGCATACCTTTGAGCTCAGTGGATGTAACTATGTCCAACAATCCAGACCTTTAACATGGTGGGAGAAGGTTGTTCTGCAGTCAGATGATGTGTGGTAATGAAAGGGCAGTTGAAACAGTAGGAGTTTGTAAAGAAAAAAAACTGTGGATTTCCAGTGCTAATGATTCATTAGCAGTGATTGGTGCATTTCCATTTCTGAAAACAGAAAGTTAGGGTGCATGGATGTGTTCTTTGAAACATGTAATTTGAATGGTCAAGGAAGAAACATTTAATGAAAGATTGCACTGGATACGCAGGTGCACTGAGAGTTCAGAGTTCAATTGAAACATTGTTGTGTGAATTTGCAAACATGAGAGGTCTTCCAGGAGGTGGTTGCTATGGAAAAAAGGCAGAGAGGGCAGAGGGGGGAAGGATTTTGATTTGAAAAAAGTGAGGGAAGAGTTATGATTGGCTAATATGAGAGATATGTGAAATGAATATCTGTATTTCTGTTCTTGAACCTTTTCCCTTGTCTTTTCTAATTTTTAAATACATGTTTTAATATTTTTGGAAATGTTTGTTCTCTCTTTTACAGATTGAAAGTATGAAAAAATATTTTAAAAAGGTAACAAGAATTATAAGGTAAATGTTTTCTACTCTTTTTACCCGCAATGCACTGCTGATGATGTCACTGACACTATCTCTGATTTACTCTCTATAGCTGTCTTTCTTTTTACATTATTCTCTGTTTACTTCCCTTATACTAACTCTTCTTTTTTTTTTAAAAATATTTTTTTGGTTCGCTTCAAGTTCGCGAACCGGTCAGCGAACTTGAAGCGAACCAAAAGAAATAGAGCTTGCCAGAGTGATAAACATTCTAGCAATTTTATTTGAAAGGGGAGGTAGTTCTGAAAAGAACTTTTTTTTTTTGTTTTTGTTTTTTTATTTATTTATTTTTTTTCTGAACATTTTTTGATTTTTTTGTATTTTTAGAACAGTTTTATGTTTTTTTTGTGTTTTTTATGGAGGGGAAACAACAAAAAAACAGGCATTGAAAAGGGCTCAACAGGAGCAAAAAAAAAATTACTGCTTGGGTGCATTAGGGCACTTATGGTTTTCGAACACCATATTGATCAAGTTCACGCTCATGTTCCCATACGAGAGCATAGCACCACAATATATACAGGTAAACTTCATATGTTTAAAGTTTGGCTGAATGTTTGGCACAGTTTCCTGTGCCTCTCTTCCTGTCAAAGACATTGTTGACGTAGATCTGGCCACAGGAGTTGTCGGGGGATTATCTTGTAGGTCCCTTAACTCTGCCCGGCTGTAGTTTAAGGGATGCCACCTGGCCATATGGCGATGCATAGTATAGTTGCCCATACTATATTTTTTCTCTGTGCCTCTAGACAATCTGTATTTACAGATGAGGCAGGTGGCATATTTAGCATTGACCTTCTTGTCCCCTGGAGGGATGGAAAAAAACTGCCAGATGAAACTTGTTTTCCTCTTAGAAACACGGGGCAACTCCGGGATAAATTCTGGTTGATCTCTATCCTCTTCTTCTTCTTCCTCCTCTTCCTCCTCTCTGTTGGAGATAAATTGACTTGGTGGTCCTCTCTTCTTATGAGGAGGTGGAGGTGGTGGTGGGGGTGCACCAGCTGCAGCAAGTATAGAAGCCATTGCTGAACTCCAGGAAAATGGTCTTTCTCTCACCAAGATGAAAGTCAGAGTGAGGAAAGAAGGAGGGGTTTACATGATTTGGGAAAAGCAAAAGTTCTGAACCAATGAAAAGTGTTATTTTTAGGTCACATGACCTAGTCATACATCATTTGGAAACCAAAAGTGAAATGAACCAATGAAAACTTTGATAAACAAGTCACATGTAAATGTGGGATACTTGTATAGCGCACAGTTACTCTACCCGAGTGTCCCGGCACTGTAGACGCATTACGCGACAACGTGATACGTCGCGCTTCCGCGATGCGTCACAGTTCCGCTAACGTAACGTTTACCGGTTCGCGGACTAGGTCGCGGCATCAAGATGAGCTAACGGAAAGCTTCCCGGTTCGCGAACTGGAAGCGAAGAAAAAAAATATTTAAAAAAAAATTATAAATAAACATCTAAAATATATTTTAAGATTTAAAGAAGAATACATTTTACAGTTACAGATGTTAGCTTTTAAAAAACCAATGAAATTCACAGAAAAAACCATAGGTTATAGACCATATATAGTTAGGAATTTGCATTTACAAAACCTTGAAAATTCACTGAAAAAACCATAGGTTATAGACCATATATAGTTAGGGATTTGCATTTACAAAACCTTATTTTACTCGCATAAAACCATTGAAATTCCATATATAGTTAGTTGCGCTAACTATATATCGCGCACCCGCAATCCACTGCTGATGATGTCACATATTACATCATTCATGACATGGTCAGTGACATCACTGATGACATCACTGATGACAACATCCAGTGACTGTATGTTTCTGTAAAGTGTAAATATGTCTTACATATTGAAGAATGAGTGGATGTATAAGTGTCTGGATGAAGGATTTAGTAGGTGCATGACTGACTGTATGAGTGAGTGATTAAATATGTCTCACTGAGTGCATGGGTTAGTGACTAAACTGTCTTAATTTGTGCATTATTATGTCTGTTGTTCTGTAAACTGCTGCATGTGTTGATAAGTAGCTATATGAGTAACTATATGGGTTATTGATTGGTAGCCCAGGTATTTGTATGGGAGACTGAGTGTGTGTGTGGGTGGCTGGGAGGTGTATGACTCTGTGCATAGATGTGTGAGCAGTTGATTCACTAGATGTATGGTTTCAAAAGTGCATGTGGAAACAGCTGTATGGGCGGTTGACTGTGTGCATGAGTGTATTGGTGAGTGAATGGATATCTCAGTGCTACATGTCAAAGTAAGTACATATGTAAAACACAGTACAAGTGAGAGTTGACATATATAAATAACTGTGCATAAGAGCTAGTGAATGTGTGAGTGGCTGTATGGATCATTGTGAACTTGTATCAGGGATTGTATAAGAGAGTAAATATGTGTTAGTATATGTTTGAATAAGTAAAGTTTGTATAACTGTATAGTTGAGGAAATGGAGGTGCGATTGATTCTTTGCATGACTGACTAGGTGTGTGAGTAACTCCATGGATGAGTGACAGTCTGTGAGTGTCTGTTTACACTGATTGTATCTAAGGTTATATTAGAGTCTGAAGAGGTTCATCGTATTATCACATGAATGATATCATCAGTGATGTGATCAGTAATGTCAAATGAGATGTCATCAGTGATGTCATCAGTGATGTCATTTGAGATGTCATCAGTGATGTCATCAGTGATGTCATTTGAGATGTCATCAGTGATGTCATCAGTGATGTCACTGACCATGTCATGAATGATGTAATATGTGACATCATCAGCAGTGGATTGCGGGTGCGCGATATATAGTTAGCGCAACCAACTATATATGGAATTTCAATGGTTTTATGCGAGTAAAATAAGGTTTTGTAAATGCAAATCCCTAACTATATATGGTCTATAACCTATGGTTTTTTCAGTGAATTTTCAAGGTTTTGTAAATGCAAATTCCTAACTATATATGGTCTATAACCTATGGTTTTTTCTGTGAATATATATATATATATATATATATATATATATATATATATATATATATATATATATATATATATATATATATATATATGTATGGATATATATATATATTCACTGAAAAAAACCATAGGTTTCAGGTCATATATAGTTAGGAATTAGCATTTAAAAAACCATTGAAATTGCTCCTATATAGTTAGTTGTACTAACTATATTTCGCGCACCCGCAATCCACTGCTGATGATGTCACATATTACATCATTCATGACATGGTCAGTGACATCACTGATGACATCACTGATGACATCTCAAATGACATCACTGATGACATCATCCAGTGACTGTGTGTTTCTGTGAAGTTTAAATATGTTTTACATATTGAAGAATTAGTGGATGCATAAGTGTCTGGGTGAAAGATTTAGTAGGTACATGACTGAATGTATGAGTGAGTGATTAAATGTGTCTTACTAAATGCATGGGTTAGTGACTAAACTGTCTGAATGTGTGCATCAGTATGTCTGTTGTTGTGTAAGCTACTGCATGTGTTGATCAGTAGCTATATGAGTGGCTATATGTGTTATTGATTGGTTGCCCGAGTATTTGTATGGGAGACTGAGTGTGTGTGTGGGTAGCTGGCATATATAAATGACTATACATAAGAGCCACTGATTGTGCGAGTGGCTGTATGGATCATTGTGTACTTGTATCAGTAATTGTATAACAAAGTAAGTATCTGTTAGTATAAGTTTGAATAAGTAAGGTTTTGTGTGTATAACTGTATAGTTGAGGAAATGAAAGTGTGATTGATTCTTTGCATGACTGACTAGATGTGCGAGTAACTCCCTGGATGAGTGGCAGCGTGTGAGTGTCTGTATAGGTGTTTGAGTGCAGATGATAGTGTTGTATTGATGAGCGACTGTATGTAGGAGTGATTCCATGGGTAAATGATTGGATGTGTGTATAGACCTAGCAATCAGTGTGTGCGTATGTAGTAACTGGTATTGGTGTGTCAATGGTTTCAAGAATGGTAGTCTGTGTTTAACACTAGGCGTATCAAAGGTTATATTAGAGTGTGAAGAGGTGCATCGTATTATCACATGAATTATATCATCAGTGATGTGATCAGTGATGTCAATTGAGATGTCATCAGTGATGTCATCAGTGATTTCATTTGAGATGTCATCAGTGATGTCATCAGTGATGTCACTGACCATGTCATGAATGATGTAATATGTGACATCATCAGCAGTGAATTGTGGGTGCACGAAATATAGTTAGTACAACTAACTATATAGGAGCAATTTCAATGGTTTTTTAAATGCTAATTCCTAACTATATATGACCTAAAACCTATGTTTTTTCAGTGAATTTGCACAGTTTTTTAAATGCTAATACCTAACTATATATAACCTGAAACCTATGGTTTTTTCAGTGAATTTGCAAGGTTTTTTTAAATGCTAATTCCTAACTATATATGACCTGAAACCTATGGTTTTTAAGTGAATTTTCAAGGTTTTTTAAATGCTAATACCTAACTATATATGATCTGAAACCTATGTTTTTTTCTGTGAATTTGCAAGGTTTTATAAATGCTAATACCTAACTATGTAAGGCTTGAAACCTATGGTTTTTTCAGTGAATATATATATTTAATATAATATATATATAATTTTTATTTTTAAGCATTTTTATATGATTACAGGGTCCGCGCACCGTGAGCGCTCCGTAAGCACACCGTAAACGCTCTAAGCTCTTACCCCGACACATTTTTTACATTTCTAAAACATAATATCTACATTTTTAACGTAGATTTTAAAGGTAGACAATATCTGCTTTAATGTAGAAACATTTTTTTAAAACTTTTAACAACAGTATTTTAATATTTGAAGTAGTAACAAATCTTGCGAGGGTACGTCGCACGTGCACGCAACGTAAGAGCTCCGTCCGCGCACCGTAAAAGCTTCGAGCTCCTACCGCCGAAAGTTTTATAAACTTTAAATCGTTATATCTACGTATTCATTGCACAATGTAAAGGTACACATTATCTGGGATAACAATGAACATGTTAATTTAAACTTTTAAAGGCCATATATAACTTTATTTAAGCAATTATAAATCTCGCGAGGGTGCGTACTATGTAAGCGCATCGTAAGATGACGTAAGCGCTCAGTAAATAATACGTAAACGCACCGTAAGCTTACGTAAGCGCTCCGTAAACGCTCTGTAAGCTTACGTCCAACCAAGTGACCTCATAACAAAAGATTTTATTGGTTTATAATACTTCCTACTCCAATTCTTGAAAGACCCCTCCCATATTCATCATTCTTTTTTGGCTTTCGAGGAAGAAACACCTTTTTTCATCAGCACTTTGCTCCTGAAAAATCTATTGAAATGTCTGAACAGCAGGAACCTGAGCATTTAGAACATGAGGAACCCGAGCATTCAGAACATGAGGAACCTGAGCATTCTGAACATGAGGAATCTGAGCATTCTGAACACCAGAAACTTGAGGATTCTTCTAGTTCATCTTCAGAAACGTTTGTTCCTGAAACCCCTAGATCACCAAAAGAGTCCATAGTTTGGAAAAATGTTTAATTCCCAGAAGGACAGAAAAAGGTAAATGCGCCTTTTGTCACATGCAAAATCTGTGACTCTGTACTTTCCAGAGGGGATCCACAGAAGAATTACAGCTTGGGAACTTTTAGCATGGAGCGCCATGCCAAGAATGTACACCCAAACAATTGGAGTAAAGCTGTAATGAAAAGATCATCAGAGGAGCAGGGCTCTGCTCCCAGCACTTCTTCTCAACCAACAGCACCACCAAAGCAAGCATCAATGGTTGCAAATATACAACCAGAACTTAAGAATTTGATGATGCAATGCATTCGTTGCCAGAAACTAATAGCCTTTGGACAAGAGTCCATTCAAGTTATCCTGCAAAACAACAGGAAGCACAGGTGCACCCCATAATTTTTTTCTTTATTTTTCATAGTGTGTTCCGGTTGAACAATTATCTGCCTTAAAAAGTTTATTTTTTTACATCGTTTTTCAAGCAAAACAAAAACAACAAAAAAACAGTTCTTTTTAGAACTACCTCTACTGGTTAAAGAAAGAACTAGATTTTTTATGTTTGTATGTAAAAGTTTGTCATAGTGAATGTCAAAGTTCAAAACTATAAGGATGTGGTACAGCATAAACCTATAAGGTGTTTACCTATAGTATACTGTACTACTTCCAAAGCACTGAAATGTAACATATGTATATAAATATGTTACAACTCAATGGGCCAGATGTACGTAATCTCGATTTACCTACTCATAAATACCAAATCATACAAATTCAATATTTAAGAGTAGGTAATTCGGATGTAGGTAATTTCTCTTTTGAAATTACCGAATCTGTATAATTCAGTCATTTTACCGAATCGGTATTTACCGATTTGGTAATTGCCATTGGTTCCTATAAGTCTTGAGGCCAATAGGAATCGAATGGCAATTACCGAATCAGTAAATACCGTATCAGTAAAATTACAGAATTGTCAAGGGAGACAGGTTGTCACTTTGACACCCTGTTGCACCCTTGATTCTGATTTGTGTGCCATGTCACAAACATACATGGTTTTAGGGCATGTATGTGTGCCACATGGCACAACTATACATGCACAGATATGCATGTACACAGGAATTCATTATTTACCTCTGAAAGTTTTATGAACTTTAAATCGTTATATCTACGTATTCATTGTACAATATAAAGGAACACATTACCTGGGATAATAAAGAAAATGTTTATTTTAAACTTTTAAACAACATATACAACTTTATTTAAACAATTATAAATCTCACGAAGGTGCTAAATCATTATATCTACATATTCATTGAACAATATAAAGGAACATATTAACTGGGATAATAAAGAGCATGTTTATTTTAAACTTTGAAACAACATATATAACTTTATTTAAACAATTATAAATCTCCCGAGGGTGCGTACCATGTAAGCACATCATAAGATGACATAAGCGCTCCGTAAATAAAATGTAAACACAATGTAAGCTTACGTGAGCGCTCCGTAAACGCTCCGTAATCACTCCGTAAGCTTACGTCCAACCATGTGACCTTATAACAAAAGATTTTATTGGTTTATAATACTTCCTACTCTAATTCTTGAAAGACCCCTCCCATCTTCATCATTCTTCTTTGGCTTTCGAGGAAGCAACACCTTTTTTCATCAGCACTTTGCTCTTGAAAAATCTACTGAAATGGCTGAACAGCAGGAACCTGAGAAACCCCTAGAACACAGAGAGAGTCCATAGTACGGAAATTTTTTAGATACCCAGAAAAATAGAAAAAGGTAAATGTGTTTTTTGTCACATGTAAAATCTGTGACACTGTACTTTCAAAAGGGGATCCACGGAAGAAGTACAGCTTTGGAACTTATAGCATGGAACGCCATGTCCGGAATATACACCCAAACAATTTGAGTAAAGCTGTAATGAAAAGATCAGAGGAGCAGGGCTCTGCTCCCAGCACTTCTTCTGAAGCAACAGCATCACCAATGCAAGCATCAATGGTTGCAAATATCCAACCTGAACTTAAGAAGTTGATGATGCAATGCATTCGTTGCCAGAAACTCTAATAGTCTTTGGACAAGAGCATTCTGAACACAAGGAACTTGAAGATTCTTCTACTTCATCTTCAGAAGAGTTTGTTCCTGAAACCCCTAGAACACAGATAGAGTCCATAGTACGGAAATTTAAAAAAAACCAGAAAGAGAGGAAAAGGTAAATGCGCCTTTTGTCACATGTAAAATCTGTCACACAGTACTTTCAAGATGGAATCCACAGAAACAGTACAGCTTTGGAACTTATAACATGGAATGCCAAGTCCGGAATATACACCCAAATAATTGGAGTAAAGCTGTAATAAAAAAGATCATCAGAGGAGCAGGGCTCTGCTCCCAGCACTTCTTCTGAAGCAACAGCACCACCAATGCAAGCATCAATGGTTGCAAATATCCAACCTGAACTTAAGAATTGGATGATGCAATGCATTCGTTGCCAGAAACTAATAGCCTATGGACAAGAGCATTCTGAACACCAGGAACTTGAGGATTCTTCTACTTCATATTCAGAACAGTTTGTTCCTGAAACCCCTAGAACACAGAGAGAGTCCATAGTACGGAAATCTATAAAATACCCAAAAAGAGAGAAAAAGGTAAATGGGCCTTTTGTCACATGTAAAATCTGTGACACAGTACTTTCAAAGGGGTTCCACAGAAGAAATACAGCTTTGGTACTTATATCATGAAAGCCATGTCCGGAATATACACCCAAACAAATGGAGAAAAGCTGAAATAAAAAGATCATCAGAGGAACAGGGCTCTGCTCCCAGCACTTCTTCTGAAGCAACAGCACCACCAATGCAAGCATCAATGGTTGCAAATATCCAACCTGAACTTAAGAATTTGATGATGCAATGCATTTGTTGCCAGAAACTAATAACCTTTGCACAAGAGTCCATTCAAGTTATCCTGCAAAGAAACAGGAAGCACAAGTGCATTACCAGGAACATTCTTTCTTTTCATTGAAGATTGTCTTATGGATGAATCTTCTAATTGAGTCCTCTTGGTTGATAAAGCTTGCTTACAAAGTCGTTGTTTGTGGTTTTTGGTAGGCATAATCTATTATGACTCTGTAGATATTTACAATCTGTTGAAAAGAAAAAAATATGACATATTATAGACCACTACCAACATAGCACATAGCAATTACATTAACTAAACAATATAAAAACTAGTTCACATCTCTCTTTGTGTGTCTCATATCACTCTCTGCCTGCACCATCTCCCTCTTTGCATGCCTCATCTCACTCTCTCCTTCCACCATCTCTCTGTTTGTATGTGTTTGTGTCATCTCAATCTCTACCAACACCATCTGTCTGTTTGTGTGTGAGACTCATCTCACTCTCTGTGTCTAAAACGATTTACCATACTAAATGTTGTTTGTTGAAATGTCTGCCTTTAAGTTTTTGACAAGGAACACACTGAGTGTGTATGTGAAATAAGGAATTATATTTTTATCTTTTTCCATAATGTTAGCTGTGTGTGCTCACAGTTTGTATCTTTTAGCTTACAGGGTAGACTTCTTTTTAAAGTGTTTCTCATGCTTCAATTCAATGCTGGTACAGAGATAGTGCTAATAGTTTAATTTGGCTTGTAAATATGCTCCTTTTTTACAAGGGCCTTGCGCAACCTTTAACATGGGTGCAAGCAGTGAATATATGGAGAGGGATAGGAATAGCAGATAGAAAACAATTCTTTTGCATTTTCAGAAAGCACCAATAATTTCTTAAGCTTCAAGTGCAGGTAATGTCCTCCTCTTTTTTTTCTAAACTGCAAGCAAAATGCAATCCCAATCCAAATCCAAATCCAAATCCAAGCTTTCCAACTGCCATTTCATTTACAGCCCTCATCTGAGTACAACCAGATCTGCCTTGAACATGCTTTCAGTATGGTTTGTGGGACACAGCTTTTTATTCTGGTCTAAAAGGTATGTAACAAACAGAGGAATTTTAAACCTTGATTTACCAAATGTGGATATTTTATGGATTGGCCAGAGAGGATTTAGATGTCACCAATTGATACCAATGGTGAAATCCTTCATGCATCTCCCACACCCTGACCTCATAACTGCACTGTGGTAGAAATGACTTATGCACTTTGACTGGGGTTGGTCTGGAAATGCTATTGAAGGACATCTTTGAACAATTGATGTCACTTTTTCCTCAAACTGCCTTTGTCTATTCCAATATATGCCAAAGGCAAAAAAAGGAATTGGTCCAATCAATTTTGTCCGCAGATTGTGAAAGCAAGGAAACATGTAAATAAATTTGTTTCTGCATACATGAGAGACTATGGAATGGGTTGTATATACCACAACAACTTGCGTTACAACATGCAAGGTATCTATAGGACAGATGGTGTACATTTCACTGATGAAGGGAACAGAGTGTTTCTCTGTAACATCAGACTCTGCATTGGTACTTACTTGTAGGTACCAAAAAAAAAACACAATGAACACAACAGCTCTTTTTAGAACCAACTAACATGTAAACACTCAAATATGATTTTTAACTTTATTTTTTTAATTAATTTTTACCGAGGTCCGCGCACCGAGCACTCACCGAGCACTCCCCATGCGCAGACCTATCGTGTTTTCTGTAATTTTTTTTAAAATAAACATTATTTTTAACCTTAGGAGTCCTGGAAGGACCCCCTGAGAAGGCCTAAGGAGTCAGGGACACTCTACCCTACTCCCTTCCCACGTTTTTAAGTTATATTTTTCACTCTCTTCTGAAACCACAAAATGGCAGCGATAGGGCTCGTGCACCGTGCATTTACAGAGCACTCACAGTGCATGCAACGAGCACTCACGGTGCGCGGGCCTATTGGAATTTAAAAAAAAAACTAAATGGAAATGGACATCGTCTCCTCTGTAGATACCTTGTATGTTGTAATGCAAGTTATTGTGGTATATTGAATCCATACTGTAGTCTTTCAGGAAAGCAGAAACAGATTTGTTCACATGATTCCTTCCTTTCTCAATGTGTGGTCAGAATTGGCATAGAGGGTCATGAGTTCCTAATCTGGTGAAACACACTTGCTGTTCTATATACTTACTTATGTTGTAAACTAGTGCATCAGAGACAGTCAGTAAGAGAAAGGATGCAGGACATGAAGAACACAAAATTCTATCACCTTGCTACTACCTCATAAATCACATTTAAATAAGTATAATTTTCAAAACAATTTTTCTTTACTAATTTAAAATTTATTTTTCAGAATTTTCAAAATATAAAAGAACGTGTAGCATTTCTTCATCAGGAATTTCATCCGTCAAAGTGCCTGAAAATGATTCGTCAAACTCAACAATGTCTACACATTCCATTAATTCCATATCTAGTGTTTCATCAAAAAAATCTGCCATAGTATCTCCTTCATGTTCTTCATGATTTGTTTCATCTATAGGATCAATATACACCACAGAAAAAACGTTGCTGTTATTTCAAAGAAGATGTTGGTAGGCTCCTCATTTTCATTCATCATTTTATGTTAGTGTACTATTAAAAGAAAGAGAAACAGCACTTACTGCATGATTTCCTGCTCTGGTGACACACATTTGCTGTTCTTTAAACTTACTTATGTTGCAATCTTGTGCATCAGAGACAGAAAGTGAGAGAAAGGATGCAGGACATGAAAAAGAGATGTCAAATACACATTTAAGAAAATTTTGGGGGATAAGGGAAATATTTATGAGTAAACTTACTATGTAACATCAAGAATTATCAGTTTGCTACTACCTCATAAATTACATTTTGATAAGTATAAATTCTCATACAATATTTATTTACTAAATTTAAATTTATTGTTGGAAATCTTCGAAATGTAAATGATCGTCTAAGATTGCATCATCAGCAATGTCAATATTAAAAATCTCCCAAAAAGTTTCCTCAAACTCAATGAACTCCAAAGCTTCCATTAAATCTGAATCCAAGGATGCATCATAGAAATCGTCCAAGCCATCTCCTCCATCATAAAGCTCTCCTTCAGGAACATCCTCAATAACAGTCACAAAAATGTCTATAACTATGTCAAATGACTCTTCATTTTCAGCCATTATTGATGTTAGTGTACTATTAAAAGAAAGAGAAAGACAGTGAGATGGTGCAGGGGAAGTGTGAGATGGGGCAGAGAAAAACTATTAAATTCTATTAGAAGAGTCACTACTGTGTAAATCTCACTCCAGAAATTGAACACCAAAATGTCCTCAGAAAACTACCTCAGACACTATAGTCACAAAATGGCCGTGTTTCCCTGGACAGTGTATAGTATCAAGCAAGAATTAGAAATATAAAGCACTGCATCTGATGTTGCCCTACTCAATCCATAAGTATAACAGAAAAACATTAAATAACTAACCGAAAACATTTTTCCTATTAACTTAAAGTGAACAACAGAGTTCTCCTTACAAATTAACAACTCACCTTCTAGAAAACTATTGAACAGTAAATTCTGTCTCAATCTCACACCTGAGAAGTATACCTCAAGCACTAAAATCTCAAAAGGGCTGTGTTTCCCTCTCATTTCTCATACATATTCAGATACCCAGCCAATCAAATTTTATCACACATAAAATCAAAACCAAAGTAACATTATAATTGGTTCAAATTATTAACACTTTCAAACTCACATAATCTTCAACCTACCCCCAATGTTCTCTACCAATTACCATACTAACTCTCCACAAAACACCTACCTGAACCCAAAGGTGAAAGAGTCATCACTCAATGTTGCACTCAACCAACATCTTAACACTGAAACTTGTTATGTTATTTTAATGTATTTCTTTTTTGTCTTTTTGAGCCGAAGTCCCCGCACGGTGCGGGACCCCACGATTTTTTGGAACATTTTTTTTATTTTTTTTCAACCTTCTTGGTCCTTTACAGACCCCATGACAAAATCTAAGGGGCTCAGGAATCTCTATCCTGCCTCTTTGTCAACTATTACACTTCTGTTTACAACCACTATCATCTGCCACAAAAACAAGATGGCGGACAGCACTTCCTCATTTCGACTGACTGGAATGTTGACAGATGTCGAACAACCAATCAGAATTCCGCGTGCGCAAGCTAAGGTCTGCGCACGTGCAAAGACAGTGCAAGGACGGTGCAAGCCCGTGCGCGCACCGTGTCCCGCCTATAGATATATAATTTGAAAAAAGTCGATTTTCTCAACAATTACTGAAGGGATTTTCACCAAAAATACAAAAGGAACTTCTGCATACCAGGCTCTACCATTTTGCCAAGTTTGCAGTAATTCCATTCAGCCGTTCGGGCTGTAGCTGTGTCTAAAGGTCCTATGGAAAATTGCATTGGACTCAATTTCACATTCAATTTTCTAAAAACCTACTGGAGGGATTTACACCAAACATACAAAAGGCACTGCTGCATACAGTCCCAACCATTTTTCCAAATTCCGTTCAGCCGTTCGAGCTGTAGCCTTGTCAGAATGTCCCTATGGAAATTAACATGGGGAAAACACGTTTTGGGACCCCCCTTTTATCTCGGCCCCCGCTTGATGAATCCCCCCGAAGCATTCAGGGAAGGAGCGGAGCGCAGCGAGGCAAATCTAAAGAAAATTACAGGCAGATCCCTCAATCGGCGCTAAAGTTATTCCCAATACAATGTTCGGAATTTCCTATGGTAACTAGGTTCTAACTATATATATCTACTGGCAACCGCCAGTAGGTAATATATATATATATATATCTTCAACGAAATATAACTCCTCCAAACAACCTCCAGCTGACAGGAACTGGTGAAGAAGGAGACCTGGGCCTGGGAGTCAAATTCAGTTCCGCTCGCGGAAATTGCGATAATTTGACATTTTCGCGTTCCCCAAAGAGCGTGAAAATGTAAAAATTTCCACAATCCGCATTGTCCCGGAATTTTTTTCTTGCTCTCGCTGTTAAAATACGTTCTTTTGTGTGCAATCGAATTACTTGTATCCCCGCATTAGCCAACAAGTTTTCCCGATCCGGTCGCGTTCTCCACGAGATGTTGCATTGTTGGTAGCCATTTTAGCTATCTCGCGAGAGTTCCCGCCCAAATCACGTCATTCGTCTTGCGATCATGCACGCTAGAGTATGAGATCTCAAACACATCATTCTCCACCGTGAGCGAGAGGACGCGGACACGTCATATCGAACGCGACAAGGAGCGAGAGAACCCGAACACATCATTCTCCACCGTGAGCGAGAGAGTGAGGAAGTGAGCATGACATATCAAACGCGACAAGGAGCGACAAGGAGTGACAAGGAGCGAGAGATCCTGAACACGTCCTATCCAACACAACAGGGAGCGAGAGAAAGCGTTCACGTCATTTTGGACGCGCCAAAATTTAAATTTGGAGAAGAATATCCGCTCTAGCAGTATGAAACCTTCTGCAAATGATGATTTGGATGAATAAAACTCCTCAGATTGACATTTGGCTGTCCTTTTTTGTGCAAGGAGTCCTTTTTTAAAAAGGTGGAGAGCGGGAGGAAGTGCCAAAGAATTTCCAACTTCCTGTTCCTGCCCTGCAGGCTCCTTCCAGTGCTTTGTCCATCTCCTGCTCATTCTGCCTTTGGATTTTGAGCTGGAAAGATCACTCTTTTTGTCTGCTGCATCATTGCAATTGGATTTGAGGATTTTTTACTTGGATATTTTACAAGTAAGTGTTGTTGTGTCTGTTTGATTGGGGGTATTGCAGTTGTTGCAACTACAATTTAATTTTGGTAACTATCATTTCTTTTTTTTAAAATGTTGTGGGTAGTAGATAGTAGTCAGTAGTAGTCCCGAGCTAGTCATGGCCTCATGGGTGTGTGCATGATTAAGCGATTGTTCCTTTGGTGTTTTATGAATGTATTTCATTTTCAAGCATCATTTAGGGCCTGAAGGGCATTGGATTGAGTTGGGAAATGTGTTTTTTGGGGTGGACTTTCTGTTGTTGGGCCTGGCCTTGTGGCTGGTGGACATTTAGAAGCCTAGAGCTGCAAGCTTGTCTGGCCTTGTCTGCCAAAAGGCCTGCTTTCATCCAGTAGGCTCAGAGCAGGTAGCCACAGCTTTATTAATCAAGTGTTTCTGTGTGGTCTGTTGAATTTATACATCATTTAGGGCATGAATGGCATTGGATTGAGTTGGAAAGTGTGTTTTTTTGGGGTGGGCTTTCTGATGTTGTTGGGCCTGGCCATGTGGTGGGTGGTCATTTTGAAGCCTAGGCCTGCCATCTTCTCTGGCCTTGTCTGCCAAGAGGCCTGCTTTCTCCAGTAGGCTCAGAGCAGGTACCACAGCTTTATTAATCAAGTGTTTCTGTGTGGTCTTTTGAATTTAGACATCATTTAGGGCATGGATGGCATTGGATTGAGTTGGGAAGTGTGTTATTTTGGGGTAGGATTTCTGAGGTAGTTGGGCCTGGCCATGTGGCTGGGTGCCATTTTGAAGCATAGGCAGCAAGCTTCTCTGGCCTTGTTGTCTGTCAAGTGGCCTGCTTTCATCCAGTAGGCTCAGAGCAGGTAGCCACAGCTTAATGAATCAAGTGTTTCTGTGTGATATGTTGAATTTAGACATCATTTAGGGCATGGATTGCATTGGATTGAATTGGAAAAGTGTTTTTTGGGGTGGGCTTTCCGATGTTGGGCGTCCTAAAGTCATGCCTTTGTTGTGTGTGTCTGGTGTGCGTTGGTGTGCAATGCATGCACCCTGCAGACCTTTTTGGGGCCTGTGAATTTTCGTATTTGCATTTTGTTGCATTAAAAAGGCAGAGCAGTGTGCTTTAGCATGCATCCTTTGCCTGGCTTTTATAGGCTTTTTGTCAGCTCCTGGTGTTTCCCAGGCCCCCGGCTTGTTGCTTGTGAGAATCCATGTGGCTATTGGCCTTTTTTGCGTTGGGAGTTATTAGTGTCCTGCTTTTGCCGTATAGGCCTGCATAGTTTTCTTATTGGCTTACTGCTTCCATCCATCCAGCCCCTTTGCCAGCAGCAGCTCCATGAATGATGTGATGCTCAAATAATGTAATGGCAAATAGGGTCCACCCCACTTCCATTACATTTTTATTTTGGTGGTCTCTTTCCTATCCTTCCTGAGAGAGTAGTGTGTGTACACTGTAGTATACCATAGCCCTTGTTGACAAAGTCTCAGTAATGGCTAGACTATATCTTTTGTTTGCACTAGTACAGTAAGTAACTGAACCACAACATCAAATGCAACATTTCATTGATGTTCTTCTTCTGGCTTATTTGCTTTTAGGTGCACAAAAAGCCAGAGGAGGAGGTGTCATAAGCATCACCTGTTGTACTGCCAGCCACACAGAAGTCCTGCTGCGCATCACGTCCATGTGTGACCACAACTTGTTGTGCATCTGCGTCCTGCCTGCCATCTGAAGAAGATGGCCCCAAAAAAAGGTACTAGGTCCAGTACCAAGAAAGTTGCTGGTGAGAAGAAGGAACAGAAAAAGGAAGTGCCATTAACCACAACTGGTCTGCCGGCCAATGGTTTTTTTTGGGTCCAAAAAAGTTACACCTGCAGCAGCGTTGTCTTGGAAAGAAGCTGGGAGCAGCTCCACTGCACCAGCCGTCCAACTCCACCAACCTAGGCCCAAGCCCTTGAGTGTCGCAGAGGTAGCCAGTCTACTAACGAGCAGCGATGTTGAAATGCCATCATCACAAAGTAGTACACAATCAACGCAGGCGGAAACTCAGCAGATAAGTGTGCAGCCGCAACAAGAAGAGCAGCAGGTGCAACAAGAACAGCAGCAGGCACAACATGAACAGCAGCAGGTGCAACAAGAACAGCAGCAGCCACTGTAAGAAGAACAGCAGCTGTGGTATTGGGTTCCCAAGGCCTACATGCTCCGCAGAATACCCACTTACACCAAAAGAACTGTTGGCACGGAAACTGAAAAGTACAAAGACAAGTTTATTAAGACCCCATGGGGTGGTGTACATTCCTACAACACCCTTCAGCAATGCAAGAAGTATCACACCGAACGTTGGTGCGAGTCCTTCTTTTATACAATTTACAGGTAATAAAAAGGTAGGCAGTACAAAGTTACAGAGTTTAAGTACATATATTGTCATTTTTGGAACACAGCCAACTCATGGGAGGGGTTACAACTCCACTGGTCAGTTTTGGCGGAACATTCCTGAGGGGTGACTGGTCAACGGGAACTGCGCATGTACAGGCTTGACCGTTACTAAAAATAGCCTGTTGCTGGGCAAACTCGAGTGGTCAGTGGCACGGACAAAGGACTAAAGGGCATGCTGACCACGAGGCCGCTCATTCCCTAAAATGGCTGCCGTAGTATACAAAATGGCGTTTTCAAATAAGGCCAAGTTAAGGGAAATAACGTGTAGCAAAGCTAAGTGCTAACCCGGCCATTGTCTAATTACGACAGACGACCCTTTTAGCGTTTAGCTGAAGCTACCTCATAGTGGACGTAGTCGGGATATTCATCCTCGATATCAATTGACATTATTTGAGCTACTTCTTTATGAAGCATCAATTCTTTTTGGGCAAGAGCTCGTCTAGATGAAATACAGGCTGATAAACACATAGAACATAATGCAGGGCCACATTGTATACATAAACAGACAAAGAATAGTATCCCAACTATGATACATAAAATCGTCAGTAGCTTCCAGCCCCAAGTACTAAGCATTGACCAGAACCACCCCGAAAGGGTCCATGTACCATTGTCCGGGTGTATTTCAGCAGCAATTTTGTGGAGTTTGGAAATAGCATCATATACAGATGGTGAGTTATCAGGCACGTAAACACAACAACTACTTCTGATAATTCTACATGCCCCCCCCCCCCCGATCAGCTAGAACCACATCAAGAACCATTCGGTTCTGAAGCGTAACAATTCTGGATATTTGAAGTTCTTCTGTTATATTTCCCAATGCGAAAGCGGTATCGTTAGCTACAGCCTCAACAACACGGGTCAGTCGTCGTATTTTCCAACTATTCAAAGCAGCCCACACAAAGGAAAACAATCCCAAATTGAAATCTACATATTGTTGTAAGGCAGTATCCGTCTGGTCAATATCATCCAAGACTACAGCACGTCTAACTCTATTTAACATAAAGTCATGGTACAGGATATAATCATTATGGTACATTGGTGGGGCAATGAATACAGGGGGCAATACAAATGAGATATAACATGTACCTAGCCATCCAAACGGGAGCTGATGATAGCCTTTATTACCACAAATGAAGTATGTATTTCGGGATGCCACAAATGATATACCATTCGGACTGTCAAATGTAAGTGTGGTGTTACATTCACTTTTTCCAACCGGGATAGTACCTTTATTTCGTATACACAAATCCGCCTTAGTATCAATGACATTTATGACATGAGAACTGGACATGTTAATGTTCCTTTGATTACTGTAGACCCGTGGTGCAGATACATTATCGGGGCGGTACTCCTCCCATTCAAACCGAGTACCTTCAGCCTGTGGATAACCATCCCGGTCATGGTAGCATATTTTAATTAAACGAAAAAGCACCCCCCCTTTTGTTGGCCAGCGCAAAGTGAATAGAAGAGTATACCAAGCATTGCAAGAACCGTTATGGGAAAACGGGAGTGGGATGAGCGGTGTGCCCCCTTTCTTCTGATGCCCAGGCCACATCACACACACCCAACAATTAGAAGTGTTCGTCATATTGTGAGTATGATGCAAGATTTGAATGAAGCTATTGGTCAAGTAAGTCTGTCGGTGCCGTTCTTCATGATAGGGTAAGGTGAAATGAAAATGTTCAGATGGAGCCGGGGTAGTCGGCAGCAAATGTTCTCGTACAGGCACCACAAGTTCTACTACCCAGGCTATCACTGCTATCACCACAATTGTCAGTACGAACAAGATAGCACCAAGAATTCTCTTGTCTCGTGATGCAGAAGACGCCATAGTTCAAAGAGTTCACAATGTCTCAAGTATACAACTACAAAAAATAAAAACGTTAGTGCTGAGCTCCGAGGTAGCCATTGTTTTCTTCTCCGGGGTCAAGACGGGTGTCGCTACTCTTGGCAGAACTGATCCCCCCCCCTTGAGATTCACGGCTTCCGTTTCACAAACCCCAGAGCGGTAACCAACCAGTCTCGCACCAAAAAAAAATCTTCTTCCTATCTTGGCCGCAGATTGTAGCGCTGTCGTCCAGAAACAGTGTGGTCCGGGAAGGCTCCCTCAGATTCGGCCGATATCACAGCTGGGCTCTTTTCTTCATCCAAGATCTCTTTGTAGTCGGACAACACAGTAGGATTCACCAGGTCCGGAGAGACGCGATGGCAGTGAGTTGAATGCATCCACCGCTTCCTGTTGGTCACTCGCACAGCCGTTCGAGTCGCCAATAGAACTTGCTCGGGGCCACGCCACCTCGGTTCCAAGCTGTTCGCTCTCTCAAACGATTTAATCATCACATAATCTCCAGGACGAAGATTATGAGCCTCTCCAATGGAATTGTCAGGGAGCGCTTCTCGAACCTGTTGGTGAATAGAAAGCAAATCATTTGTTAACCGTGCCAAATAATCGTTCATCATTATACAAGGCACATCATGTAAAAATCGCGGCTTAGGAACTCCCCATATATTCATAGGCCTTCCAAACACCACTTCATACGGTGTGAGGCCAGTTCGAGAGTGGGGCACTGATCTAATAGAGAGTAATGCTAGCGGCAAGGCATCCGGCCACTTCAATGACGTGGACGCCACAATCTTAGCCAGTTTTAATTTCAACGTGGCATTGTACCGCTCAACAAGACCTGCTGACTTAGGGTGGAACACAGCATGAAACTTCTGCTGGATCCCCAGCCCTTTTAGCACATATTCCACAATTTTCCCAACAAAATGAGGACCATTATCGCTCCACAAAAATTTGCAAACTCCAAATCGAGGGAAGTACTCTTTGAGCAGAACCTTTGCTGTTGTCAAGGCTGTATTATCTTTCGTGGGGAAGGCCTCAACCCATTTGCTAAAAGCACACACCACCACTAGGACATACTTAAGGTTATTGCAACGCTCAAGCTGGATGTAATCCATTTGTAATACCTCGAATGGTGCGGAAGGTGGAACAAACCCTCCTTTCGGAGTATGCGTCCCTTTTGCAGGATTGTGCGGTAAACATATTAAACAGGTCTGCACTACTCTCTTTGCAGTACTGGCAATCTCAGGATGCTCCCAAACTCGCGTTAACAGTCGAGTGATTGCAAGAGCCCCCACATGTGCCAACCCATGTGTCATCTGTAAGCTGCAGGCAATTTCCATCTCTCCATGTCCTTACTCCTCCAACAACCCTCGTCATCCAGTACCCCTTCTGCTGCCCATGTCACAAGTTCTGCTTCCGTCGCTGATTTTTCGATATCTAGTATCTCCGCTCTAGCATCATGCCATCGCTCGGCCTGCGACTTCGCTACATACATGGGGGAGTCATTTCGAGACATAGCTGTTTGTCTTGCTATATTGTCTGCAAAGGCATTGCCTTGTCCCACTTTGTCAGTGACCTTTTTATGTGCACTGCATTTAATTATCGCTACTTTCTTTGGACAAAGCAACGCATTTAGGAGATCACGCACTAGTTCTCTGTGCATAATGTGTACTCCATGAGGGGTCAAAAACCCACGCTCTCTCCAGAGTAAGCCGAAGTCATATGCTACTCCGAAGGTGTACCGGCTGTCTGTGTAGATATTCACACATAGGCCAGCACTCAGTTCGCAGGCTCTTGTCAAGGCTATCAGCTCCGCTGCTTGGGCTGATTTCTGGGGTATTCGTGCTGTTTCTACCACCGTCTTAAGTGTCGTGATCGCATATGCTGCAGAGGTCGTGCCATCTGGCAGCCTCAAACACGATCCATCAACCCACAGTTCCCCATCCACATCTGGAAGTGGCATATCCTGTAAGTCGACACGACCCTTTGTTTGTTCCTCAGTCAGGAAAACACAATCATGATGTTTTTCCTCCTGGCCCTCTTCAACCGGATAAGGCAATAAAGTGGCAGGGTTCAGGGTAGCATATCTTTTCAGTGTAATGTTGGCGCCAGGAGTGTGAGCTCATATCCTGTTAAATGTGCGCTCGTAAGATATTGAGTCTTTGTTTGATTTAACAGGGCATCTACTGCATGGGGAACTAGCACCAACAATTTGTGCGTCAAAACTATTCCCTCACTCTGTCGTATAGCTACCGCTGTTGCTGCAACTGCTCGAAAGCACCCAGGTAACCCTTGTGCTACAGGATCAAGAATGGCTGAGAAGTACGCACATGGCCTCTGCTTGTCCCCGTGTGCTTGCACTAACACTGATAACGCGCACCCATCTTTCTCGTGCACGTACAATGTAAAAATCTTTGTGTAATCTGGTGTACCTAACACGGGTGCAGAGCAAAGGGCCTGTCTCAGTTGTTCAAAAGCATTCTGACATTCATCTGTCCATTCAAGGGGCATTGGTGTAGTTTTGGACAGTAACGCTAACAAAGGTTTTATAATGTGCGAAAACCCCATAATCCACTGTCTACAAAAGGACGTTAGTCCTATGAAAGCGCGTACATCTCTCTGAGTGCGGGGGACTGGTGTATCTAAAATCGCCTGAATTCGATCTGATGTTAATGCACGCCCCTCCTTAGACAAAAGATGACCGAGGTAGGTCACCTTGGGTCTACAGTATTGTAGCTTTTTCTTAGAGACTTTATGATTGTTCTGAGCCAAAAAGGAAAGCAAATCAAGCGTACTCTCCTCACATTGTGCATAAGCATCTGCAGCCAACAGGAGGTCGTCAACATACTGTATAAGTGCTACTCCAGATTGCAATTCAAAAGAGTCAAGCTGTCTTTTCAAAGCCTGGCTATAGATGCTAGGACTCTCTGAGTAACCTTGAGGAACACGACAAAATCTATATGATTTATTATTTAACGTGAAGCCAAATAGGTATCTGCTGTCAGGATGAATGGGATGGAAAAGAATGCGTTTTTAAGGTCAATGACAGAAAAGGTCGTTGCTGTTGGAGGGACCAATGTGAGCAATGTCGTGATATCAGACACCACCGGGTATTGGGGAATGACAATTTTGTTAATTTCTCTCAAATCAATAATAAATCGATAGACTTTGTCATCAGTGTCTTTCTTAAGGATCGGAAGAATAGGGCTATTACAAACATTGTAAGAAACTTCCTCCACTACTCCTGCAATGATCAAATCCTGAACAATGTGCGTCAGAGCAATTTCACCTTCCCTAGAGATCTTGTACTGAGGTACCCGTGGCAAAGAAACTCCCTCCTTGACAGTAATTCGAATAGGTGGAATAAGCATCTGTCCCACATCCGTATCTGAAGTCGCCCACAACGTGTGAGGGAGAGAGGCTAATGCTTCAATTTCCTTCATTGTACAAATTCTGCCTAAATCTGGGTAATTGTCATTCAAAATGACCCGCACTCCTTCAGGAGCGCAGCGAATCATTGCTCGAAAGTATTTGAGCAAATCAATGCCCATAATGTTATCTGGAGTGTGTGGTGACAACAAAAATGGACAAAAACTGAAAAATTTGTCAATGCAAAGTGCAAGAGGTTGTGATAGTGGGCTAGGAGAGGGTGTGCCATCAAACCCTATACATGTTATCGTTTCGCCAGACAGGGGAGCCCTTGGAACCAAGTTTTTGTACAAAGCACTACGAGTAGCTCCTGTGTCAACTAAAAACTGATCAGTAGAACCCAAAATGCCCGCTGATACATATGGACCTCTTTGATCTACTGGCACTTCAACTGATTCCGTACCCCATCCCACGCAGTCCTATGCATGCACATAATCCTGATGCTCCACATTCTCACCCTCCGATATCTGATATTGATTTCGTCTATCAAAAGTATTTCGTTCATCCTGACCATGGCCCCTCTCTTCAAACCTACCACGATCACTTCCGCCACCTCTGGCTCCTGAATAATTATTCCTCGACCTTCCACCTCCATGACCACGCTGACTACGTTGCTCACGAAGCACCGGACAATCTTCAGCCCAATGCCCAAACTCTTTACAATATGCACATTGGTCCTCCACAATGTCAGTACGACCGTACGGCGCATTACCCCCTCCTCGCCTGCCTCTATCATTCCCTCTAGATTGCGCCCCGCGAACCTGCGCCAACATCACCTTCATTTTCAATTCCTTCGTTTTCTTATCTACACTTTCTTTAGCCTCTAATTCCTGCCGCTCATAATACTGAGCCATAGTTAACAAAGACGCAGGGGTCGCCGTGGTCCAGGAACTTTCACTTGTTTTTAACCGCTTTGCAATCTCCGGTAGGAGATTAGCCACATACTTATCAACAAACAAATGCCTACCCGTATCATCTGTTAACGATTGACCACTGTAATCATGAAACGCTTCTTCGAAACGTGTAAAGAAATCTGATACCGATTCATCTGGCTTTTGTTTGCACAAAGCTAACATAGTCCAATAGATCTTTTTAGGAGGAACAAGCGTTTTTAGTTTTTTCAAAATAGCCGTTTGGAGTTCTAAAATTAAATCACATGGTTTGCATGCAGGTCCCTGTCTAAGTCAGCCTGGATTATTTCTTTCCAAGTTGCCCCAAACATCGTTTGATCATTAGTCTTACGAATCGACCTCCACATATCAGGCGGAAGAATTAATCCAAAGAAGAGATCTATATCAACAAGAGTCATAACACAAGAGGAAATGGCCCCCTCCACCCCTTCATAGAATGCGGCTGGATTTTTACGAAGATCCGGTAAAGCGTTTTTCAATGCCATAACATCTGCTCTATTCCAAGGCGTATACACCCAATTATATACAAAATACCCCTTTGAATTTGCCGATGATTTATCATCATCTGTACCGTCCCCTTTAGGGGGAACATACAAAGGTGCAGCTTCACGCATAGGCATAACATGCACTTTAGAATTCTTATCTGAGCCCCGGAGAGAACACTCTTTGGACTGCTCCGTCGACCCCGGCACGGACTCCTTAGCTTTTTTCCCTTCTTCCCGCAATCTGGACGCCTCTTCCCGTAGCTGGAGCAGTTGTTTGAAAAGGTCATCGACATCTGCAAGAACAAATAAACCTTTATCCAAATTCTCACAATGGACCGACACAACCTTAGGTTCTAAGGTCTCTGAATATTTACGAAATCGAGTAACAACTTCGTCTGCGAAAGTATTAAAAAAACACATCAATTCTCGTTCTGTCCATTTATTCCTTTCAGCTATAACTTTTGCCACAGTTACATGATTCAAATTTAATTTTCTAGCATAACTACGCAAATCCGCGGCTCTCTCCGCAGATAACCTGACACCCGATTTATCCTTCCCATCCGACTTATCCCGTTCTTCATCACCAGAATCTTCAGTCGGAGCCGTAGGCTGAACATACGGAGGCGAAGATCGATCTAATAACGAAAAATCATCAATTTCATTATTAAGGACAGGATAAAGCGGTCGTCGAATAGGAAATTGACCGGTCGTTTGCAAATTACGTTCCCGTGCCTCCCTCTCTTTCTTTTCCTGCGCCTCCTTTTCCTCAAGCTGTAAAGCTTTATCTCGAGCAGCCTTGCGCTGCTCTTTGTCCGCCACGGCAACCTCACGCTTCATACGTTCACGCACCGCTTTCTCCCACATTCGCACACGATCAAACATATCCTGTCTAGACCTGCGCTGAAACAAACATTGCTCCACAAACTGAACCTTTCGCAAATCAAACGACCCATGTAGTGGCCATTGCAACTCGGGATCAGTTCTAGTGTATTTATGCCATAATTTACTGTACAGTATAGGGGGAAGGCCAAATTTCACATACATCTCACAATTGGGAGTCCCCTCTGGAGGAGCCGGCTGAGATTCCGCTAACTTAATTGTGGTACCATTTCCAAAACAGCACATCCCTCGGAGTGTGCTTAAAACAGGCATGTTCAAAAAGTACCACGAAAACGTGATACCATAAAAATGGCACTTACAGTACTTCACACAAATGTGCCGCTCAGAGTACAAACAAAATTAGAGAAACATCTCTACATGCCTGCCTATGTGAAGCGCACTACACATATATATTCAAAGGTCACAAAGTCAAAATGTTAGCTAACTCAAATCATAGTCACAATCATAGAACTTCAGTAAGCGTCCGTAGACTACCTTACCGATCACAAATCTTACCCAATCTCAAATATCCAGATTCCAACTGCCAAGGTCTTTAACCGAATCAGCCAAACGGGCACTGTACAGCAACGCAGACGATCAGGATCTCAGTCGGAGACCGGCGCCACCTGGAAGGTCAGATCAGAAGGAAGGGAAGAAAACACCGTGGGTGCCAAGACTCGGGTCACTCAGTGGCAGCGTACGCGTCCATGGCGAGTTTCCAATCCTTCGTCACGACCTCTCCTTCGGGCATCCGAGTCGCCGATGAGTCCCTTCGTGGTCGCCAAATTGTGGTATTGGGTTCCCATGGCCTACATGCTCCGCAGAATACCCACTTACACCAAAAGAACTGTTGGCACGGAAACTGAAAAGTACAAAGACAAGTTTATTAAGACCCCATGGGGTGGTGGTACATTCCTACAGCACCCTTCGGTAATGCAAGAAGTATCACACCGAACGTTGGTGCGAGTCCTTCTTTTATACAATTTACAGGTAATAAAAAGGTAGGCGGTACAAAGTTACAGAGTTTAAGTACATATATGGTCATTTTTGGAACACAGCCAACTCATGGGAGGGGTTACAACTCCACTGGTCAGTTTTGGCGGAACATTCCTGAGGGGTGACTGGTCAACGGGAATTGCGCATGTACAGGCTTGACCGTTACTAAAAATAGCCTGTTGCTGGGCAAACTCGAGTGGTCAGTGGCACGGACAAAGGACTAAAGGGCATGCTGACCACGAGGCTGCTCATTCCCTAAAATGGCCGCCGTAGTATACAAAATGGCATTTTCAAATAAGGCCAAGTTAAGGGCAATAACGTGTAGCAAAGCTAAGCGCTAACCCGGCCATTGTCAAATTACGACACAGCAGCAGCCGCAACAAGAACAGCCGCTGCAGCCGCAAGAACAGACCACAATAGTAGTTGTTGCTCCTGACTTAGGGACATTTCAGGAAATTGACCTTCCTGCAGACAAAGTGGAGCAAACCACTGTTTTAGAAGATCTATTGTCTTCCAGACCACCAGCAAGGAAAAGGAGGCTTAGTCCATAATCTTCTTCTTCAAGCCCCGCAACTGATGAACGTGATGCCAATTGGCAGTCATCAGCTCAATCTGAGAGTGATGCACGCCACAAGACAATGTTTCTGAAAAGGAAGGTTCCAGAAAAACTTAGAGTTCTGGAGGTAGATGTAGAAGAGTGGGATGACGTTGATGAAGACGAGCCAGTCATCATGCACATCGCTCCTGCCCCAAAGGGGATGGAGACCAACAATCTCACTCTATCTCGAAAGGCTGCTACTGAGCGGGATGTAGCACGGCTACCACCAACACAGGTTACACCACCACGACCTCCAGCTGCCATATTTTCCAAGGCCCTGCAGGGACCCACAACCAGTTCAACTATCTCAGTAGGTAGTGGTAGTAAAAGTTACAGTGTAGCTGCAGAGAGCCATATTCCAAGCCAACGCTCCAGTTCATCTGGTATTGAATGTGGCACATCCAGCAGTGCCAGAAAGTTCTCCTCCCCAATTTGGGACTTCTTTTCTGTTAGCACCAAGGAGGAGAACGTTGCTATATGCTCAATTTGTCAACAAGGTGTTCGGCGGGGTAAGCTTGGTACAAACTATGGTACCCGAGACCAAGCAACTCATCTCAGAATACACCACACTATCGTATGGGAGAATCTCCTACTTCACTTAAAACAAAGTAGAAAAACTCAACCCATTGAAGTTGGTCAGGAAGAATCAGGGGACAATAGTATTGCAGTGGAAGGTGAAGAAGAGGGAGGCATTTGTAGCCCTGTTCCCAGCAGTGTAGTGGTACCGCCCACATCCTCCTCAGTAACATCTGAGTGGCACCGCAGAAAGAGCCATACTCCAGGTCAGGCCGAGACACCAAGGCGACCAAGTACCGCAATGAGACTAACTGCATTGTTGAGCCTAAGTGGGTTAATGAAAACAGCAGCACCACAAAGGAAATTAATCCAGCCTACCATTGAGAGCATGCTTAGGTTGGAGGGGCAGTTCCAACGCAACCACCCAACAGCACGGTTGTACAATGCAAAGCTGGCTCAAATGTTAGCACTGGACCCTCTCCCTTTTTCATTTGTGGAAGTGGTGGGTTTCCTTGAATTTGTGTCAGCCATCTCCCCTAAATTGAAGGTTCACAGCCGTTCCTATTTCGCAAGAATTGCTGTTCCAGTACTACATCATGATGTGCTGGAATTGGTTGAACAAGCTTTGCAGCAGAGTGCTGTTAACAATATCCTCCTGACAACAGACATGCGGACCAGTTGCCAAGCCACAGATTACGTGTGCCTCACTGCACACTGGGTCTCTTTTGTGGGGGTGAAGGTAAGCTATCTGAATGATGTGCTGTTGATTCAGCTGAGATTTTTAAAGCTACTCAGAAACATGCAACTGTAGCCATGTTTGCCATGGAGAAATCTCATACTGCTGTAAACATTTTGCAGAGTTTTGCAGCAAGGTTTTTGAATGGCTGTGCCCAAGAGGGCTTAGTATTGGTTTTGTTTCCACAGATAATGGCAGTAATGTACCTAAGCCATGGACCTTGGTTCCTATTTCATGGTTCCGTGTTTGGCGTATTGCATAAACATTAGAGTTCAAGACTTTCTGAAAAAAGAACCCTTAGTCAGCACCTTACTGACCATCTGCCGAAGAATATGCACTCATTTCAGCCATTCTTTTAAAGCTCGGAAGCAGCTGAGGATTATTCAATGTGAATATAAGATGCCACTCAAAGCACTCATCCAGGAGGTGGCAACACGTTGTAACTCAACGTATTACATGCTTGATCTTCTGTTTGAGCAGTCCAGGCCACTCAATGAATATGACATGCAAAGACTGGATGCTATTGCGAAATGCATGACCCTTCAGATGGACCAATGGGACCTAGTGAAATGCCTGACTGAGAGACTTCGTCCTTTTGAGGTCTTCGCACGTTAAGTCAGCAAGCTTCAGCTGAAGAAGGTGTCTAAATCATACAAAGGTGTAGAGGACAAAAAGGAAGCCTATGACTTGGTGTAGAGCTTAACCCGTCGCTTAGCTGAAAATCCAAAGATGCAGAATAAGATTTTGTCACAAGAACCTTACATTTCTGCCACAATTCTGGATCCATGGGCAAAATTGGGACTGAAGACATTCATTCCTTTTTCAGAGATGGATGTTGCCCGCTACAAACCTTGGATAGTTGAGGCAGCGAGTAAGTTGGAAAATGAATGGCTGCTAATTAAAAGCCTGCAAGATCAACCCACATGAAGAACTGGAGCAGGGCATGCGGCATCAAGTGCAACTTCGGAGGCTGAGGGCAGTGCGCTTGGCTCACAACACTCACCATCACTATCGACAACAGGAACAATAACTAGATCATTAGGCCCAGTAGAATTGTTACACAATTGGTATTTACAGTTAGGCATTAATAAGCACAGTGCTGATGCACAGAGAAAAGAGTCCAAAAGGTTAGCAGAAGCACCCCTGAACATTGAGCGGATGGTCCCGGCCTATATTGACGACCCAACAGAGGTGTATATTGATCAAAACCCATTGCAGTATTGGTGTAGGAAAAGGGCTGAATGGCCACTGCTCAGCAGGCTGGGGATAAGATATCTGGCTTGCCCTGTCGCAAGTGTCTCTTCTGAACGTGTTTTCAGGGCTGCTGGTTCCATTGTAACAGTGAGAAGGACCAGTCCTCGTGGAGAGGTTAACAATTATCAAAATGAATCATCACTTCATACCACTGAATTACACAATACATGAAGCAAGCGAGGAAGATGAGGACAGCAGCTCAGGTGATGGAAGTAGTGTGTTACATCATGTTTACCTACTACTGAATGACCCCCAGAGTTTGAGGACGAGCTATACTTCCCTGACAATTAGGCTTGCACTTACTGTCTTCCTCCCTTTTTTTCCTTTATTTGTGTGTCTGTCGTTCCAGTTACAAACTTTGAATCACAACAAATCCATTATCACCATCTTCTATTCTTTTTATTTCAATATACAAGTTTCAGGTGTCTGCGTTTGACAGTACAGTCTTCTGAATCCAGCTCCTCCACTCCATCATACTGAATCTCCCACCTAAATCCATTGCCCTCATGATGATTTGATGATGGAAAATAGAAGAAAAAATAAAAACTTTCCTAGTCCCGCCAAAAGAAGTGGAACATGATGACTACTATAGCTATCCTCCTTTCAGAGCCGAGAGAGACGGCCCACAAACTGAAAATAAGATGGAACAGGTAATGATTGACGCCATGTATTGGACGCAAAGTTGCAGACTGAGTGATTTTGTTATTGTTTGTTGTGCATGAAGTAATGTCATTGTGCACTAATCATCTTTCTACAGTACACACTAAACGTAACTCAAGGATATTTTCCCCTTCTTGCAAATAAGAAATGTGTACTTCTAATGCAGCTTGATACATTTCTTTTGATTGAATACAGGAAGGGGACTCAATCTGCACACTGAGTATGACAACAGCACCGTCCATGATGATGATGGCGTAAAAGACGGCCCATTAACTTAAGATTAGAAGGAACAGGTAATGAAAATGAATGGCATGCATAGGACACCTGACTCTGAGCGACTGGTGTTTGTGTTTTTGTTGTTTGTTTGTTGTGTATGAAGTGAAGTCAAAGTGTACTAGTCGTCTTACTGTACACACTAAAGAGTGACTAAAGTCAATAATATTTCTACTCTTGTTGTGTAATGCCAAAATGTTACTTCTACTGCAGGCCGATCTTCACAGTCAGTCAGTACAAGTATCGGAGATGATTGATGGAATAATAACAAGTCAGGAGGACGTTTCATGAGTGGCATAAAAAAGCCTAAAGGTAAACACATCAACAACAACCACAGCAGACCCAAATGTCGGTGTAGAAGTGGAGTCGAGTGTAGCGGTGGGATGACTGCGGTGCATTAATTTACTAACTTAAATTGTAAAATGCTATGTTTGGAATGGATATGTGCTTTGTCCAACTATTTAAGAAAAAAGTACTCAAAACTGAGGATGTGCTAAGCAATGTGCTGTCACTGTGGGTCTGCTCTGTCCTGTTGTTGTTGAAGGTCAATGCTGGAAACAGACTAGAGTAGAGATGATGCATACATGCCGCCTCGGAAAGTGTTCTTGTTGCACTACACCATAACTTGTGCATATGTTTCAACTTTGTTTCTCAATAGTCCCTTTGTTTTTTCATCAACAATTACAGGCCGGGCCTTGTCCTATACTTAGGAAAACATTACAATGCACACTTACCTTACCAATAAATCTAAAAAAAAATCCAGGCGGGTAGTGGCGACTGGCGAGTGGCAACACCCAATATTGATGGACGAGAGGACCAAGAGGAATGCCGAGATGCAAATTCAGTCCACATTTTTGACCAGGATAACACAGTAACAGTATAAATTTTCATCTTGTTTTAAATAATTTGATTCATTTTTTTGTCTACAATCTTTACAACAGTGTGTTTTTCTTGTTGTTATTATTATCATTAGGTTTGTTCTCTGTTTATGATTCATCCCTACCAATATTTAAAAATTGTATTTGCTATCTGTAAAAGTATTAAGCCCGGAACAACTGAACAAGAAGTGTATGTAATCCGGGTCTCCTTATCAATCATCATCATGAATGCATTTCCTTTTTCTCCCTTAATAATTTTGATATGGATATGGTAGTCTACAAAGATTGTCATTTATTGTTTGTCCATGCGTACTGTTTTTCACTGTCAAACCTTTCCCCAACCCCCCTTCCCATCCATTCAACAAACCCTTACCCTCTTCCCCCGGGCTTTGTGACGTATTGACGTGTGACTAAATTAAATGTACACCAATAATGAATCACACTCTTGTTGAGGCAGATGTGGTGAAAGCAACAGTACTTCAATTTTAGGGCAGAGCGATGATCTTCTTCCGCTTGCCTACCCATGAGAAGTATATTTTAGAGGTGATTTTTAACAAAGGAACATATACCTCAGCATTAATTGCCGGCATTGATTGGATTTCTTGTCATCCTCATACACAGCACTAACTGTTACGATGTAGGCCTAGTCAAGTGACTTGACATAACTATAGTTTGTAACTCTGTCTAGTAGGCTATCCCCACCACCATTATGTTTTGTTGTACAATATTTTTTCATATTATTGTTGCTCGGTAAGTTCTGTACTGTACTTCATTCTACTACTTCTCGAACAGTCACGCAAAGGTGACTGACTGTCTCATTTTCTTTTTTTGCAAATGCTGCTGCCCTGCCAGTGTCTAATACTACTACTACCACCACCACCACAATCATGGCATGTTAGAAAAAGGAAACCATCATGCAGGCATCACTGTGCCTAAGTTAAACATCAAGCAAAGGTAAGAGAAGTTTGGGGGAGGCATAATTAATAATGGACATGTTTTCAATCAATTCACACACCCCTTTGAGTCCAGATAAAGAATGTATAGACTAGAAGAGAGAGACTGACAGTACTAGTACTCAATCAGTGAGGGGTGTCGCATCTATCTGTTTGTGTCTTACACAGTCAGCCAATTATTTAAATCAAACACTGGCTATGGGAGGACCTGCACCAGCAAGGTAACAGTGTGATATAAAACAGTAACCCCATCTACAAAACATTAAAAACATTGTAGGTAAAGTTGAAATATAGATTTAATATAACTATAACAAAAATAAACTATGTAAAAAAAACACCCCCCTCCATACCCCAACCAATGTCCGTAACCGTAATGAGAAAGTCCAAATGTCCAAAACCCCAATGTCCATTTCCCACCCACCAAAACAAGAATTAAAAAAGGGGCAATAGTGTGGCAGGATTGTCTCTGGAGGACACGTCACATTTCCTATTCTAGTTTGGCGAAACAGCGCTTTAGATTGCAGCAGTTGCAGCCACAGTAGGGGGGCACCAGAGATGGTAAGGCGGCAGTGGGCGGCTGCCAGACGGTGGCGCCGTACCGCTGGAGGGCGGTGACTGGGGCCCGGGGCACTGGAGGAGGCTTCAAGTGCTGCAGTCTCCTCCTCCTCCTCTTCCAAGACCACCAGCTGCCGATATTCTCACTGGATTGCCTCCAGCTTGCGGCACTGTGTGTTGGTGGCCAACTCCTTCCAATCTGGTTTGGAAGGAGTACCTGTATATCAAAAGAAAAACAAGACAATTGTAAAATATACTCTTAGAAAAACAGTAAGACAAATTAATTATACACATAGTGGCATGGTAGCACTATAAAGCACAGTACATAACATCCCACGTGCTTGGGCTTTAACATTTTCAGGACTTTTTTTCAGGCATTCAACCAACCATGCATCAGATTCTTTACTATCAGCCACCTTTGCAATTGCATGCTTGCAACACACGTATCCTTCTCTCTGTCAGTCATAAACATTAAATTTCACCTGACCTTCTTCCTTCCACCCATCTTTCACTTTTTAGTACAACACCCGGTGATCTGATCTCACTTTTAGTCTTCTCCATAAAACTTTCAAAGCGGAGTTGAAATCACAGATAGAGGAGGCGATTGGTTACTCAATACTCCCGCCCCTAATGCCTTTACTAATGCCAATTAAAGGGTGTCTTTCTTCACTTTTCAAATATTCACAACAACTCTTACTTACTTAGGGCATCATTAGGATGGTGGACAGACTTTGTCCGCCCGCCATCCTCACGCTAAAAGGGACCATAAGGGCAGTGAAGGACTGGGTTTTCTTAAGACCCAGCGGTGCCAGGGATAACACCTAAAACCTTCGTGGGTAACCTGTTCCGGCGTACAAATGACAGAGACACAGGACACTTCCTTCGGCGTCAAAGATTCGAGGTTTATTACTGCAGGGAACACAGAAGTCACAGGAAGTACAGCATGTGTAGGTTCGAGGAGTCTGATTCGACTTGCCTCTGTGGGTCGCTCCTTTTTATACAGTTCTAATGCATTGAACATCATGATACACAAAAGGTTACATCTCGGTTCCCATCGTAAAACCATAAGGGGTTACTTTCATGTATTCAAGGTCCGGAACATAAGTACAGAAACGTTTGGTGGTTCCCAACTGTAAAAACCCATCTTCCCACCATTTGTACATTCCAATCAACAATAAACAGATCGAGGAAGGGACAGAAACAGGTACAGAGGAAGACAGAAACAGTGGGGAGATCGGAAAGGGTGTAAAAGGGGTGGTATCGGGAAACACGAGCTGCAGGCATCAAAGGGGACGTGCCTAATGAATGCACAACTAAGACAATAGACCGGCACGGCAAGATGAGCCTCGAGCGGGGCCATCTGCCTTACAGTGCCGTCCCCCTCATCATAAAGACGCTTTCAAAGGAAACAAATCTTCTGCAAGAGTTTGGGAATGCCAGGGTCGCGAAGCGGACAGCGTCCGTTCGCTGGCTACTTGAGGGCAAGAGAAAAAATGGATGCCGCATTTAAGATGGAACCCGTGGGCTCGGATGAAGAAACCCACGAAACAAGCGAACGGTTTAGGCTAGCACAGCGAAAACACGTACACCCACTAAACTCGTCATTTGCGGTTCATAGATACCAGACTCAACCATATTTGTACGAGTCAAAAACACCACTTACGATCGTCACGGAAGCTCTGATGCTCCTTTTGCCCTCATGTAGGCAAGCACTAGTCGGAATCATATTCGATATTCATCAGACCATCTAGATGTTGCTGCAACATAATTCTATCCATCAGAGCTCCTTTGGTAACAGGCGGCTGTCTTATACACGTCGTAGCGCAGAGGCCACATAAGGCAGGACCACACTGCACACAAAGGCAACACGTGAACAGAAATGCTACAACAACCCCGACGATCATCAGAATTTTCCAACCCCAAGTCGACATCAGGCCCCAAACCACCCAAGTAGCGTCCAATCCCCTACGTCCAAGTGTATGGACTATGAGATCTTATGCAACTTTGAGATGGCTTGATAGACAGTCGGAGCGTTATCTGGAATAAAAATACAGCAGCTCGAATGGATGACCTTACATACTCCACCTCGATCTGCTAAAACAACGTCTAAAACCATACGGTTTTGTAACGTCATAAGCCTATCCGCCTGAAGTTCTGCTGTGATGTTACCAAGGGCACTGGCAGTGATATTAGCTGTTGATTCCACCACTCGAGTCAACTGTCTTAGGTTCCTACTATTGACCATAGGTCCCCAAAACGGAAAGAAACCCTTGAAAAAGTCTCCCGCATCTTGACCGGCAGTGTCCTCTTCGCTAATCACGCCCCTCACAATTCGAGTCTTGTGGTAATCAGAGGCGACTGTAAAAGTCGGAGGCAACAAATTTGCAATGTAACATGTGCCCGCAAAGTCGGAGGGCAACCACGTATACGCACAATCATGACAGACAAAGTACGTACCCTTGGCAGTCAGAAACACAGGGGAAAAGAGCATCGGTAAGACATACGTCTCGGAGCAAGCACTCTCTCCAAGATGAGCTCTCGGTCTTCGGCCACGACCTTTTAGACAGAAATTACCAAGGTGGGGTACGATCCATATTGGAGACGAGCTTCTAAGCTGTCTTTCACCCACGAGCGCACTATACTCAGCCTCACTCAGATCCCTATAGGCTCGCACCTCCTCCTCTGGGATGAGCGACGGCTCATAGATATCCCTATCTAAATCAGCGATCGCTATAGCCAAAGGCTTGTGGTACGGACCGGGACCAAAGTGCGGAGGACGTGGCTCTCGATTGGGGTAGGAATCTAGTGCACTTCGAAACATTGTTTGAAATGCTCGAGCTGAACCCTGGGAACTATAAAGAAAGACCAAGTACGGAATTCCCTTATCGGTGGTATGTGGCATCAACCCACACACCCAACAATTGGTAGTGTTAACCACCAACTGATGTTGATGAAGGAGCTGAATAAAGGAATTATTCATGAATTCCGCACGTCTGGCCTGCTCGTGTTGGGGTAAGATGTGGAAGGAATGAGGAGAAACAGTGGAGGTGGTTTTAGGTTCAGGAGGAAGGGGTAGGTGAGGCAGAAGGCAAGAACGTCAATATCGAGTAATACACCCCACCCACCAATAGCGAAGAAACAGTTAAGAACAAGAGGAACACTTGAACCATGAAGCATTTTGTGCGAGTAATTTGCTGCAACTTGAATCTTTGGCCCTGAGCTTTTTCCAAATCCACCAGCTTAGAGAACGGCATCCTCTAAAACCGTCCGCAACGTTTCTTGACGCACTTCGTTCTGTGTAGCAGTAGTCAATCCCCAGGAGTTCCCAGGAACCGACGGCCTTCGACCTAGTGTCAAGACCTACTAACCAGAAGGAAGTACACGCGCAGCCCTACGGTCCACCCGGATGTAAGGTAATTTATATACAAATATACACAATATCTCCTAGCTGTGGAAGCAAAAACATATATGGAAACAAACTCACAATATTTACAAAGACCAAAATTATACGAGTGTGTTCAGACTGAATGGTGTCAATGGGGTAATGTGGATGTCAAGGGAGAAAGCAAAAACTTTTTTATTTGTCCTTGGTATTGGATCTCAGGAAGTATCGTCTTCTCCCAGGACGTGTCTGTTCATCAATCAACTGATCCGATGGTGGGACAGAGTTCTGCTGGTCAGTCAATTGTTCAGATCTTGAGTTTTTAGGTGGCAATTGTTCAGCAATGTCGTCCTGCTGCGCTGAGGGTTCTCCAACAAGCTGAGCGTCGCTAAAAGGGACGAAAGTCTGCGGAGTTTCCGTTTCAGACGAAGCAGTGCCCTTCCTTTCCCACGAGTCTGCCGGTAAAGGTATGGGTACCTTTTTAGTATGGGTGGCATGCACCCAGTGTTTACGACCTTCCAAACGAACAGCAGTCCACGTGGCGAGAAGAACTTGGTAGGGTCCAGTAAAGCGGGGCTCAAGATTTCGTTTGCGTCCGAAGTTCCGCGTCACCACCCAATCTTCAGGCTGGAGCTGGTGGCCTGGACCCTCCGTCTGCGTCGGCAGTGCTTCAAAGACCTGTTGGTGAATTAACCTCAGTTTAGCAGTCAGATCATGCAGATAATCGATCAACATTGGATACTCAAGATCAGAGAACACACTCGGTCTAGGAACCCCCCAAACATTCGCAGGGCGGCCGAACACAATCTCGTAGGGACTAAGCCCTACTCGGGAGTGTACAGTCGCCCTAGTAGACAGAAGGGCTAGAGGTAAAGCGTCAAGCCACGAGAGACCAGTCGTAGCCTGAACCTTCGCCAGCTTCAATTTAAGGGTGCCATTATACCCTTCAACCAAACCTGCTGACTGGGGATGATTGGCGCTGTGGAATTTCTGGGTAATTCCAAGGCCCTTACACACACTCTTCATCACACTCCCCACAAACTCACTTCCATTATCAGACCATACAATTCGTGGCATTCCATACCGAGGAAAGTATTCCTTCAGCAGGATTTTCGCAGTGGACAGAGCAGTATTATCTTTGAGAGGGTAGGCCTCAATCCATCGGGAGAACGCGCAAACCACAACTAAAACGTATTTCAGGTTATTGCATCGCTCCATATGGATGAAGTCTAGCTGGATCACTTCAAAGGGACATGAAGGGGGAGCAAAATGGCCAGGAGGTGTAGGGGTTCCCTTTCCAGGATTATACATCATACATATCATACAATTCTTCACCAATCTCTCAGCACACTTCGTGATACCATCATTCTTCCATACAGGGGACAACAACTTACAAATACCTTTCGCGCTAATATGTGCCAAGCCGTGTGCCATCGTCACAACAGCTAGTACATACGCATCTGGCAACATCCACCTCTTATTCTCCGACAAATCAATCCAACAACCATTCGCATCCAACTTTCCCGTACTCTCTTTCCACTTCGTCTTTTCAGTTTCGGTGGCCTCGTTCTGAATCATTTTCACACTCTCGATGGTATCCTCACATATACTAGTCTCTGTAGGCCACCTAACCGAACTCGTCACATACATTCTGGTACTAAGATTCCGAGCAGTCTCCTTAGCAGTTTCATCAGCGAACGCATTGCCACGACCAACATCATCTGTCACCTTACGGTGTGCACTACATTTAATAATCGCCACCTGCTTGGGCAATGTAAGTGCATCCAAAAGATCATTCACGAGCTGTCCGTGTTGGATCTTCGTACCATGCGATGTCATAAAACCCCTCTCTCTCCACAAACGTCCAAAGCTATGCGCTACGCCAAATGCATACTGACTGTCGGTAAACACATTCACCCATTTCCCTTTCGACAACACACACGCTCTAGTCAAAGCAATCAGCTCTGCCGCCTGAGCAGAATTCTGATTCAATCTCGCAGTCTCCACAACAGTATTCAATGTCACCACAGCATACGCAGTCGTTACATCGCCATTCGGCAACTTAAAACATGAACCATCCACATACAAGGTCCCATCGGGATCTTCTAATGGAGTATTTTTCAGGTCTACACGACCTTTCGTTTCCTCTTCCGTTCGCAAGTAGCAATCATGAGGTGCTACTTCATCTGACTCCATACTGATTGGCAACAAAGTCGCCGGGTTCAGGACGTTGCAACGTTTTATTTGAATATGACTTGCCAAAAGCGTCAACTCATAACCAGACAACCTTGCACTCGTCAAGTGCTGAGTTTTCGTACGATTCAAGAGAGTGTCAACTGCATGCGGAACCATCACCGTAAGCATATTATCCATGACCAATCCTGCAGATTGTCGGATGGACACCGCAGCTGCCGCTGTTGCTCTCAAACAACTTGGCAATGCTCTAGCTACTGGGTCCAAGGTCGAGGAAAAATATGCACATGGACGTTGCTTACCACCGAATTGTTGCGTCAAAACACTCAACGCACAACCTTCTCTCTCGTGAACGTATAGTGTAAACGGCTTACTGTAGTCAGGGGTCCCTAACACAGGAGCCGAACACAACGCGTCACGCAGTTCAGAAAAACTTTTCTGACATTCTTCCGTCCATGGCAAAGGAGTTGGAACATCCTTGCACGTAAGAGCCACCAATGGTTTCGCTAGCAATGAAAAATTTGGAATCCACTGCCTGCAGTATGATGTGATACCTAAAAAGGCACGCACATCTCTCTGAGTCGTTGGCACAGTCAATCGAGCAATCGCTGCGATTCTCTCTGGGGTCAACCTTCTTCCCTCCTTTGACAATAAGTGACCTAGGTAGGTTACTTCTTGACAACAATATTGAAGTTTAGAAGGCGACACCTTGTGATGTAAGTCACAGAGATGCTGCAACAACGATACCGTTGCAATTTTGCAAATGTCCTGAGTATCTGCAGCCACCAATAAGTCGTCGACGTATTGGATCAAAGCCGCACCAGCCGGCAACACAAACGCATCAAGTTGGCCCTTCAAGGCTTGACTGTATATCGATGGACTCTCACAGTAGCCCTGAGGAGCACGTTTAAACCGGAAGCTGCGGCCACCAAGAGAGAAACCGAAAAGGTCTCTACTTTCCTCAGCAATCGGAATGCTGAAGAAAGCATTCTTCAGATCGATCACTGAGAACCAAGATGCAGAGGCTGGAATCAGAGTCAGTAGCGCAGTGATGTCAGGCACCACAGGGAACTGAGGAACCACAATTTTATTTACCTCCCGTAAATCGATAACAAAACGATAAACAGGTGGTTTTGATGGATCCGTGCGCTTCAAAATGGGCAGTACAGGGCTATTGCACACGTTTCCCCGAGTCTCCTCAATAACATCTTTTTCAATCAAATCGTAGATAATGGCTAACAATGCTCGCTCACCATCGAGGGAGATACGATACTGGGGAATACGTGGCAGTCGCACATTAGATTTTAAGTGAACAACATAGGGTGAGATGTCAAGCAGGCCCACGTCATTGGGACCTGTTGCCCACAAAGATGCAGGAAGAGAACTCAATTCCGGTGGAAGCTTATCGATGGATAAGTACATAGGAGAGACAACCCTCTCACCTAACGTAAGCTTTACTCCCTCAGGAGAACAATACAAAGTCGCATACAGACGTTTTAGCAAATCCAGGCCCAAAAGATTTTCACCACAACCAGTGCTCAAAATCAACGGAGCTTTCAGCTCACTGTACCCAATCGTAAGAGGCAAAGGGCACGAAACCGGATTGTTAACAGGGGCGCCACAGAATCCAAAGGAAACATTTGTTAAGCCAGACAAAGGTGCGCCAGGGAGTTTCGAATGCATGATGGAACTTTTCGCTGCACCAGTGTCCAACAGAAAAGGCTCAACGACGCCCGAGGTGGCAACTGCGACGTAAGGCCCTCTCTGATCAACCGGAACTGATACTACTCCCTCTCCTTGTCTATGGCTGTCCTAGTAATTACCGTCGTCAGCATCCTGATCGACGTAATAATCATCCACATTGTACTGAGCAGATCGCCCTTGCGATGACCCGTGCTGATCGAAACAATTATTAGAGTCAGAAGTATTAGTGGAACGATCGTTTTGAGCACCGCGATCTCTACCACGTGATGTCTGCTGAGAACCACCACAACCTCCTCTAGAAGAATTACCATTATTACGCTCATTCAAAACTGGGCAATCGAATTTTAAATGACCCTCTCCCCTACAATAGACACACTGATTGTACCCTAACGAAGATCTCTGTGAAGAGGAATCATTTCGTGATTGTGACCTATTCGACTGAGATTGTGATCTGTTCCGTTGTTGCGAATCATTCTGATTCGAACGCGGAGGATACGCCTGCTGCAACAACACTTTAGTTTTGAGCTCTTTCGTCTTCCTGTCAGCACAATCATTCTCCTCTTTCTCCCTATTCTCATAATATTGGGCTGTGGCCAATATTTGAGCAGAAGTGGAAACAGCCCACGCACTTTCTGAATTTCGCAATTTGTTGCTTAAGTCAGGCAGCAAATTCGAGACAAACTTATCCACAAACAATCGCTGACCTCCTTCAGTACCCATATCTTGACCACTATGGTCAATAAACGCCTCCTCAAATCTCGTAAAGAAGTCAGAGACGCTCTCATCCTTCTTTTGCTTGCGGGCATAAGTGTTTTCATCAGAGCGATAATTCTCTGAGGCAAAGCCGTAATTAATTGATCAGGCTTGGCCCCACCGACTTGCAAAGCGTCAGCAGCCCGCAATGCATTCCAATCACCGCCTAGTTCGCCTGCATGATCTTCCTGACGAATCTTTGCCCATACCGGTTGCGGTACGACATTGCCAAACAGCATATCGATATCAGCAAGATTCATTATCGTAGCATCCACAAGCTGCGATAATTCTTTATAATACCCTGCAGGATTTTTGCGAGGGTCAGGCAAAGATTGCTTTACCTGCAAAACTTCCGATCGTTTCCAGGGGAGATGTATCCACACTCCCTGAAAGTGTGGCAAGACTGCAGGATTTTGAGTAGCATCACCTGGCATCCACACTGGTGGAACTTCGCGCATGGGATACTGACCAGGTGCTGCAAACGGTCCTTCGATGTCCTCCACAAACAATGCCCGAGGCATTATAGAAGGACGAAAAGACAACAATTGCTTGACAGAACGAACATTGGTGCCCACCAACATTCCGCTCGAAAACTGAAGCTGAAGATCAGTCAAGGCAGTCAAAACCTCATCAGATGCATCAGCCGATATTTGGTCACGTAGAGCCTTACACATTTCTTCAAACACGAACCTTTGTGTCGGCATGTTGAATTGACAAAACGTATCTAACACCACACGTGGAGGATTTCTAAGGGGGTGTTTTATCCAACCCATCGCCATATTATGCAGTGTGTCACGTTCCCGACTACCGGGAAGCTGACTACGTCTCTGAGGACCGTCCGAACCAGCGGACCCAAGAATAGGGCCAAGAGAATTGAAGAAGTTAGCAGCAACAGAGGGGGTACGACGTCGAACAGATGGAGAAGAAGAGTAACACAACGGGGTAACAAGAGAAGTATCAGAAGCAGAAGAGACAGCAGGAGTAACCAGAACAGCAGGAGCAGCGGGAGCAGGAGTATGGGGAAGTACAAGTGGAGGAGCAGTAGGGATGGAAGCAGGTAGAGGAGCAGGAACGGATTGAGGGACAGGTTGTGGAACAGGAGCAGGAGGAACAGGGGCAGGAGGAACCACAGGAGCCATAGTACCCTGTGCGTACGGAGGTGGCGACTTCAAGAGATAGGACAACAAGGGGTCCTCTACTGATTCCTCCTTCTTATCCGTACCCGTTGGTAAAGCGGGGTAACACTTGTCTACAGACATACGCTGCAATCTATCGAAAACTTCCTTTTCCTTTTCCTCCTTATCTCGCTGAAACTGCTCTGCATTTCTTACCGTGGTAACAACTCCTTCTCTCTTATTTCGTTTAATCTGTCTGATTTCTCTCTGTTTGGCTTCTTTACGCCACAACCGAAAGGAATCAAACATGGCCAGCCTTGATTTTTTCTGAAACAATTTGGCTTCTAGATTGTCTAAAATCGGGGTCTCAAAACTACCATGGGGTGGCCAACTAAGGACACCATTCTTTTTAGTATAGCGGATCCAACACTCATTGAAAGTAATCGGACCTAACCCATGTTTGCTATATAGCTCATAAGTTGGAGTTCCAACCGGAGGTATCGGACACGAGTCCTCCAGTCGGGAATCCGCACCACAGCGTCTAAAACAACTGAACAAAGTACTACGGCCAGGCATCTTGCACACTAACCGAGTTTCACAAACTTCAAGGGTTATAGGATTAACAATGTCCCCGCAAAGAGCAAAAACCCTCGGTTTTTGGCGACTGCAGACGTCAAATATCACAACAAAGAACCAAGTACTAAGAACCACAAATGCAATGGAACCATGCAACAACTAAGCACCCACAACTAAGGACTCTGGGAGCGACCCACAAATACTTAACTCAAAGATCGATGGCGTCACCAGGAAGGCCCGTCAATCGTCTCGCTGAACTAAGGTCTACGCCAGGCACCAAAACAGGTCTACAGTCAGGGCAGCAGTCCGTCGCAGCCGTCAGGAGGCGGGGATCTTCGCGGGAAAAGTCGTCGGGCCACTTGTTTCGACAACAGGATCGATGAAGCGGGGTGCACCTTCCCTTGGAGATTTCACACGAAGTTCCTCACGATCGTCGGGCTTGGACCGGTACCACTGATGCAGCCCCACGTGGGCGCCAACTGAAGGACTGGGTTTTCTTAAGACCCAGCCGTGCCAGGGATAACACCTAAAACCTTCGTGGGTAACCTGTTCCGGCGTACAAATGACAGAGACACGGGACACTTCCTTCGGCGTCAAAGATTCGAGGTTTATTACTGCAGGGAACACAGAAGTCACAGGAAGTACAGCATGTGTAGGTTCGAGGAGTCTGATTCGACTTGCCTCTGTGGGTCGCTCCTTTTTATACAGTTCTAATGCATTGAACATCATGATACACAAAAGGTTACAACTCGGTTCCCATCGTAAAACCATAAGGGGTTACTTTCATGTATTCAAGGTCCGGAACATAAGTACAGAAATGTTTGGTGGTTCCCAACTGTAAAAACCCATCTTCCCACCATTTGTACATTCCAAACAACAATAAACAGATCGAGGAAGGGACAGAAACAGGTGCAGAGGAAGACAGAAACAGTGGGGAGATCGGAAAGGGTGTAAAAGGGGTGGTATCGGGAAACACGAGCTGCAGGCATCAAAGGGGACGTGCCTAATGAATGCACAACTAAGACAATAGACCGGCACGGCAAGATGAGCCTCGAGCGGGGCCATCTGCCTTACAGTGCCGTCCCCCTCATCATAAAGACGCTTTCGAAGGAAACATGTCTTCTGCAAGAGTTTGGGAATCCCAGGGTCGCGAAGCGGACAGCGTCCGTTCGCTGGCTACTTGAGGGCAAGAGAAAAAATGGATGCCGCATTTAAGATGGAACCCGTGGGCTCGGATGAAGAAACCCACGAAACAAGCGAACGGTTTAGGCTAGCACAGCGAAAACGCCTACACCCACTAAACTCGTCATTTGCGGTTCATAGATACCAGACTCGACCATATTCGTACGAGTCAAAAACACCACTTACGATCGTCACGGAACCTCAGCGGGAGTCCCTTGGGGGCAATTAGGATGCAATCCCATATTTTTAACATTGTGGCGGGCGGTGCTAAAAGCACCGCCCGCCGCAATGCTAAAAATACATGTTGTGCTTTTCCAAGCACAACGTTACAGGGCCCACTCGGAGCCTGCCACGTTGTGCTTTGAAAGGAAGGGGGCTACCATTGGTAGCCTCCATGGGGGCCCGCAATGGCCCCCCCAAGCATACTCTGCATGCCTTTCCGTGGCAGCAATGCCACCACGGAAAGACATTCCAAAATACAGATTATATGGCTGGCGATGTGTTTCAGACACCGCCACCATATTGAACCCTTTTCCGCCCGGTCGACATGTCGACTGCGTGGAAAATCAGCGGATTGTTTCTATCCGCCGCTGACCCCCCAAGCCGTTGTACAATGGCTGGGGGTCTTTTCTGCAGGGATGGCGGGAGGTTTGCTCCTGCCGGGCCGTCGGTGACTACCGATGGCCCGGCAGGGGCAATCCACCCGCCATCCTAATGGGGCCCTAAGTCTCAACAGTACAGTATTCATACAGAACACCCTTGCAGTGAGAGTAATGTCAATAGTTAAGGATTATGAATCCAACTTACCACCGCCCGCCACTTGTGCTGGCACCCCCCTGTCCGCTCCATTGGCATCGGGAACTGCTGCATCCTCTCCCTCCGCGTCACCTTCACCGCTGGCCCCGGCAATGGTGGTCGGTAGTGCACCTAGAAAACATTACACAGTTTTTTAGGCGTCAAAAACCTCCCCCTATTGGTCAGTAGTAAGATTAAAAAATGAGTTAATAGTATACAACATACATCGCTAGTACAAATCAGATAGTAGTAGAGTAGACACAAGTAGGTATATATGGTCCCTAGGGTCATTCTAGCCTTTGCTTAGTTAGCCCGAGCCATGCAACCATTTTACCTTTGTGACTTTTATTTTTGCACATGTGAACTTACCTTGCAGCTTGTTGTATAAGACACCTTTGAGCCCACATGATACTGCTTCTGTCTAAGCGCTGCATACAAGCGGTCAACCAAAACATTACCAAGTCTTTTTTTTATGAAGTTCTGGTGTACTGTTAGTCCATATTGCTTATCCATAAATGCTACACTTGTTGCCATGGCTGAGAAATGCTTGCAATATACTAATGCATACCATTTCATTTTTCGCATTACAGACAGAAGATTCCCTTCTACGAACACGAGCTTTGCAGAGCTTATGATGCAACAACTACCAGTACTAGGTTCTTCTAAGGTGAGGGGTCCCCAGAATTCACTCAGATCTTCATTTATAAATTTATATAAACTATATTCCTACCTAGTGGATGGTGGCGCTTCCATCACTCTTCCATTATCAGGATTTATTCCCAACTGTAAGTAAGTGTTACAATGTTTATTGTTTTAATGTTATTGATTTTCCTGTTGGTGCTGCATTATAGAACAACGTACAGAGCTTGTCAATTCAAAATAAAATTTTTGAACTTACATAGACTTGGTGGTATTTGGTGTGGACTTACACAAGTGAGCGAGCGAAATTAAGGGTGTGCATGTGCATTGCTTTCACGACTGAGAGGAAGGGTGTTATGTTCTGGGTTGTCTACTTGTTGGGTATCTTGGGGGGAGGGTTCGGAGAGCTAATAGTTATGACAAGACACTACTATAACTAGTCGGGCAGGGGATTGTGGTGGGTTCTGAACTTCTGATTGAGGTGTGTGAGGAAGGTCCAACCTCCCATCACCAACATGCTATTTTCTTGTGCACAGTTCTGTATGTGCAAAATCCCTACAACAGTAGTAGTATGTCCTATGGTATCATAATAGTAATACATCATGGTTGGGCATTTGTTGCTGTGAATTGTCAAAGCCTCAAGATTAACAAAGACTCAAGATCAATAAGACTAGAAGTAGTACAAGAGGATGACCCAAAGGACTGGACTCAATGGCTAGAGCTACTGGTGAATCTGAGTTTTATTTAAAACCTTTTAAATAAAGAGTGGCAAACTGGGCAAGCTTAGCTACTACAGTACAGACAGATTAATGATAGTAAGAGTACAGAGAGTCATCATGGCAGAGGCACTGATAACAAGATTTTCGAAACAGTACAGATCAACGGATAATTGTTGGTAAAAAAACAGCATTAGGAAACTGAAACAATAGTTCAGGAAAAATATGGTGCAGTAAAAGTTATGGAATAAGAATTATTATTAAAAACAAGAAGACTTACTAGGGCCAGCAGAAGAGCCAGTGTTGGTGTCCTCCTCTTGCTGTTCTTGTCCCGCCGACTGCGCCCCTGCCTGCCCCTGGTGCTGAACAGTAAAGATATAAGAAAGAGACAAACATTGATGGATGGTGTCAAACAAATAAAATACTTTTAAAGAACGGTCAAAAAACACTTATGTAAACAACAATTGCAATAACAAAATTGACCGATCTCATCTGGTCAACAAGTAGTATGGGGGATTCGCGGATCGACTACTTAATATTTATCATCACTAATCCAGTCTTCCATTCTGATTCCAGAACACTAGCTAAGCCTAAGTACGACGTACCACCTGACCTAGGCTACCTATTCCAGGCGTGCCAATGGTACATTAAGTATGCATTTCCACTTCTTTTAGTCCTCAACAATGCATATGGTCAAATAAATAGAGGACACATGACTACATTTTTGTAGACACCAAATTTTGGTTGATTGATGCTGATGTTCTGCTAGTGCTAAGCCTATTACCAGTCACTGAACAAACTAGAAAAGGTACTAATAAAGACTAGGGTACTAGCAGCACGTGACATAACGCATCAAATATACCGCATCACACATACCACAAAAAATTACAAACTCATACAAAGTAACTAAACCTAAGTATAAATGACAGGACAAAGTAAGGACTACAGTCACTATAGCATTACATAACTTAATTTCTCTTAAATAAACTCTTACATAATCACGCTAAGCGAGCACAGATGCAAAGTTGCAAACAAATAAGATTAGTAGTAGCGCAGAAGAGCGCCTTTGTCATAACAATCACAGAATACTTTTAAACGTAATTAACCTGTAATGTAAGCAGCAGCATTCTAGCTGGTTGAAAAAAAAAGATATTCGCAATATAATTATATAGCACAGAAGAACAGACACAAAGTAGTAATAATAGTTACTCACCAAGACCCGGGACCTCCACTCCTAGCAGGTCCAGCAGGTCCTGCTCCCAGTCCAGGATGTCGGACCACCGGTGCGTCAACTGGGCCTGGGTGCGCCGGACCCCAGAGCAGCGGAACACTGCCCGGTGCACCTTCCCCCACTGCTGCCGATGCTCCCGGAGCCCGTATCAAGACCCAGGCCTGCCACCTGCTGCCAGGGTTGAGGGGAGGTGGCGCTGAACAAAGAAAATGAGTGCAGCCAACTCCACCTCCCCAAATAAGTCCCGTGCCTGCACCCCTTGTGGCCTGCTCTGGCTGCGGCGAGTCCTACCCTTGAACATGGTTCTGGGGAGAGTGAGACGGGCGGGAAAGAAAAAGTAATAAAATTCAAAAAGTAAGTAAAAGAAATGAAAATAGCAGGCATTAGAAAAAGAGTGAAAAAGTAGCTAGAAAACACACAAAAAGTAGACAAAAACGAAAAATATAGAAGCAGGAAAATAGTCAGAGAGATAATAAATAAAAAAGATTAAAAATAGTGTCTTGAAACAAAGGATTAGAAAGATAGAGGGAGGATTGAATATCAGGTGCCAGAACCATATTAATAGAGTGAAAAACAAGATGGCCACGCCCATTGCGATCACGTGCGCAAGTTCTCGTGATATTTTCTCCCGAGCACGCAAAAAGCGGCGCCAACACGTACAAGCGTTCTCAAACAGGAAATACGTAACGTGAACGGGCGGGAGCATGTATTGCTCGACCCGGAATGGAAAGTAAGCAGTGCAAGCGGGCGGGACAAGTGAAAACAAGATGGCCCCGCCCATGAGCAACCGCATGGGTAAGGTAGCGAGACATTTTGAACGCGATCACGCAGAAAATACAGTGAACGGGCAGGAAAAAACTTCTACGTCTTCGTGATATTTCCGTGTATTAGTAGAGATTTTTAACAATTTCGCGATAGTTTGCGAAAGTGAATTTTGCGAATTCCGCCCAACCCTAGTTCACACACCGGTCACAGCGAACATATTTCATTTTAAATGCTTAAAGGTCCCCTCCCACAAACAACACATTTGGTCATGTGACCATAGAAAGTGAGAAAATATTTTTGATTTGGCATCGTGAGCAACATACTCCTGGTACATTCTATCGAGTGAAATCTTCAATATAAATTAATGCTCTTATATGCAACTAAAAAAAGCGGGGTATTCAAAGGTTACAGAGATGTTATAGTTAAACTCAGGTTTCATTCCTACAAAACCAGGCAATTAAAGCAGTTATAGCTAGCTGAGCTAACATGACATGGTCAGTGACATCTCGAATTACATCACTGATTACATCATCCAGTGCCTGTGAGTGTTTTAAAAAGGTTTATGAGTTTTAAGTATTTGTATCAAGGTGTATTGGTGAATCAGTGGGTGTATGAGTGCCTGTATGGATGATTCAGTGGGTGCATTCAGTGGTGCGTGACTGACTGTATATGTGAGTGATTAGGTGTCTCAGTGAATGTAAGGGTGAGTGATTAGGTTGTGTGAATATCTGTATCAGTCTGTCAGTTTGTGTCTAAGTGGCTATATGGGTTGGTGAGTGGGTACTTGAGTGGTGGTTTGGGTGATTGATTGATTGTCTGAGTACCTGTATTGTTGTGTGAGTGTTTATGTGGGTGGGTGAGGGGGAGCATGACTGTATGCATGAATGAGTGAGTAGGTGAGTCAGTCGCTGTATGAGTTAGTGAGTGTATCTGTGAGGGGCTGCATGGGTGACTTATTGTGTGTATGGTTATGTCAGTGAGTAAATGGATGTGTCATTGGTATAATGGTGAGTAAATGCATATCTGAAAGGCAGTATATGTGAGTATAAGAGTGACAGTATATGCAAGTGTGTGCTTGTGTCAGTGACTGTATATGTGAGTGAGTATTTGTTAGTATCTGTATGAATAGTGAGTGGGTATTTGTATAAGTTTATACGTGAGTAAATGGCTATGGGTGAGTAAGTGTGTGCATAGTTCTATGGGTGACTGACAGTGTTTAAGCATCTGTATGGGTGAATGAGTGGATATATAATTGGCTGCATTAGTGAGTGAGTTGATGTATGAGTGGCTGTATGGGTGATTGAGTGAATGTTTGTGCAGACCTATGAATCAGTGAGTAGGTGAAAGTACTGGTGTGGGTGTGTTGATGGTTTTCAGAATGGCTGTGTGGAAGTTGGAGTGGTTGTATGAAAGGTTATTAATATGGGGATGTGAGTGGGTGAATCAAATATTTTGTGGATGATGTCATCAGTGATGTCACTGACTACATCATGAGTGATATAATATGTGAGGTCGTAAGCAGTGCATTGCAGGGGCAAGAGTTATAGTTAGCTCAGCTAACTATAACTGCTGAATTACTCTGGTTTTTTACAATTCGGACCAGAGCATACCTTTAACATCTCTGTAGCCTTTGAGTATTTCTGTGAATTTCTAAGTGTTTTTTGATTCCCTTTTCTGGCTATAATGTCCCTATAGCCTTTGTTTGTTTTTTTCAGTGATTTTCTATGTTTTGTTTTAGCTAGAAATCGTGTTTGCAGAGTGGTGGAGAAAGGGGACTGGGCCTCTGATTTGCTCTCAGTAATCCCACTGTGTAGGACTTACAGGAGGTACAAGGAAGGGCTTGTTAGCCCCCAAGATCCCTAAAGAGTAAAGTGAACTTCATTCCCCAACTAGTATGGCACCATGAACTGAGTTTGCAGAGTGGCGGAGAAAGGGGGGATGGCCTCCGAAGACCCCTTAGCAATCCCGCTGTCTGGGACTTATTGAAGATAACAGCAGAGGTCCATTGCTTGCTTTAGAATAACCCCCAGTTGGGCCAGGTCCTGGATGGTATCTGATAAGTATGAGAGGGGCGAACAGGGCCTCCTTTCTAGGACTTATCAAAGCTCTAGGGACCGCCAGCCCCAAGGCACTTTTAATTATGCATGTTCAAAAAATCCCCATAGACCTAACATGGACAAAATGCGTACAGAGACCCCCCCTTTTTCTCACCCCAAATTTTGTGGAGATTCATGAAGCAGCATTAAAGTTATTGGTAAAACAAAAACACTTTTTCTCTGGAAACTTTGGTCCTAACTATACCTACCTACTGGCGATCGGCAGTAGGTATATATATATATATATATAGATATATATATATATATATATATATATATATATATATATATATATATATATATATATATATTCACTGAAAAAACCATAGGTTTTAGGCCATATATAGTTAGGGATTAGCATTTACAAAACCTTAATTTACTCGCACAAAACCATAGAAATTCGCATATATAGTTAGATGCAATAACTATATATCGCGCACCCGCAATCCACTGCTGATGATGTCACATATTACATCATTAATGACATGGTCAGTGACATCACTGATGACATCACTGATGACATCTCAAATGACATCACTGATGACATCTCAAAGGACATCACTGATGACATCACTGATGACATCTCAAATGTCATCACTGATGATATCACTGATAACATCTCATTTGACATTACTGATCACATCACTGATGATATCATTCATGTGATAATACGATGAACCTCTTCAGACTCTAATATAACCTTAGATACACTCAGTGTAAACCGACACTCACAGATTGTCACTCATCCATGGAGTTACTCGTACATCTAGTCAGTCATGAAAAGAATCAGTCACTCCTCCATTTCCTCAACTATACAGTTATACACACCTTATTTATTCAAACATATACTAACACATATTTACTCTCTTATACAATTCCTGATACAAGTTTTCAATGATCCATTCAGACACATTCACTGGCTCTTATACACAGTAATTTATATATGTGAACTCTCACATGTACTGTGTTTTACATATTTACTTACTTTGACATGTAGCACTGAGATATCCATTCACTCACTAATACACTCGTACACAGTCAACCACCCATACAGCTGTTTCAACATGCAGTTTTGAACCCATATATCGAGTGAATCAACTGTTCACACATGTATACACAGAGTCACACACCTCCCAGCCACCCCCACACACACACTTACTCTCCCATAGAAATACTTAGGCAACCAATCAATAACCCATATAGTTACTCATATAGCTACTGATTAACACATGCAGCACTTCATAGAACAACAGATATAATGATGCACAAATTAAGACAGTTTAGTCACTAACCCATGCACTCAGTGAGACACATTTAATCATTCTCTCATACAGTCAGTCATGCACCTACTAAATCCTTCATCCAGACACTTATACATCCACTCATTCTTCAATATGTAAGACATATTTTAACTTTACAGAAACATACATTCACTGGATGATGTCATCAGTGATGTCATCAGTGATGTCACTGACCATGTCATTAATGATGTAATATGTGACATCATCAGCAGTGGATTAGGGGTGCGCGATATATAGTTATTGCATCTAATTATATATGCGAATTTCTATGGTTTTGTGCGAGTAAATTAAGGTTTTGTAAATGCTAATCCCTAACTATATATGGCCTAAAACCTATGGTTTTTTCAGTGAATTTCAATGTTTTTTTAATAGCAAATATCAAAAGCTGTCAAATGTGAAGTACGTGATAGGTAAAAACATTTTCGTATTTATGCACGCTGATGTACTTTGAACGCTGCCCCCCCCCTCTTTTCTCTTAGCAGTACTCTCTCTTTGCAGATAGTGAAGGGTAGTTAACGCAGGCCTATGCCCCCGTCTAATCCGTCGTGTCTGCTTCTCTCTCCATTTGATTGATTGTTATACAAGCATTTACTGTTTTAGAATTGGTTCTCTTTGGTTCATTCTCTATTTACAAACAAGCACAGAGTCGCAATACTCTGTTTAGTCTTTGCAGATAGTGAAAAATCGTTTTAAAAAACAAAAGGAATCGAGCAAAATCAGAAGCCACTAATGGGATCTCTTTTTGACCTAGCTAAAATAGAAACATTAAGAACAACCCCTCATGAGAAATACGAAACTAGTGAGATGAACTGAGCTCCACACGATGATGGCTGCAATACAGCTCGGCTCCGCCACCCACCCCACCCAAAATAACGACAAACCCTATGCAAATATTATAAATATATACAACACACCAGCAAAGTAACAGGGTAAAACATTTTATTAAATAACTATTTACATAACTATTTTATACTTTTAGTTGCCCGATCCGGCTAGCTCAATCGATCGAGCATGAAACTCCTAAACTCTGATAGCAAGCTTTGCTGCTGATGCTATGCAGACAAAAACTGGTTTTCAGTTTGTACATTCATCAAGATTTTTCCATCCAAGGCTGGTTGAGAGTTTGTAGAACGATGGCTTCAGATTTTCAACATACGATGTGGTGGCGTGGACTGGGAGGGGGCGCTTTGCTCCTGCCCCCTCCCCAAGTCGTGTTGCCCTGGTGTGGCCTAAGATCGCCCCCGACATAGGCGGCCGGCTCCCGGGGTCCGGCGGAACTTTTTGCCTTTTGATGACTCTTCCATTCTGGACCTTGTCCCACAATCCATTTGACCTGAAGACACGCTGTAGTGGGGCGCCCCTTTACTGTTACAGTTACCATTCCGCCCGCTTTTGCTACACTGTGCCTCTTCCGCCATTCAGCTGTTTACCGCCCGCTCTTGCGACTACAGCGTCTCGCTCACCATGTAGTTGAGTTGCTCCCGCTCTTGCATTGCAGTGATAGGCGGCTGCCACAAGACTCTCAAAATGGCGGCCGGCTCTTCAGATTTGGGCGTGATCCACTAAAATGGCCCTGGGACACCTTGGAACTCGGACGCTTGTCTGCTAGGACTTGGGCCCCATTCTCGAAAGCGTCCCCTGAGCCTTGAAGATTCTACAAAAGTCTTGGGGGCCCCCGACTCCCGCAGGCTTCTGGTGGGGAGCGGCTGCCATGATTGCTCGTGGAATGGCCACCACTGAGCTACGATATGGTGGTGCTCTCATGCTGACGCCAGCTTCAGTCTGAAACATCCAGAAACACTGTAGACTACCAATTCGATCAGTTCCGGTAGCGCCCCAACGTGACCCGGTAGGGAAGAACTTGCCCTCCCCTCTTTGACTGATGGTTCTTGTTGCCTGTCCCTTCTGTTGTCATTTAACAGAACTTTTTAGACTACTGAAAGGGGTTGTGTTCTGACCGCTGGTTGGTGGAGACATTTTGACTATATTCTGGACCTACGTTGTCGCGTAATGCGTTATATGACACGTCGTGTTAGCGCACCCGGAAGTGCTCCGGTGCGCGAAGCGCAGCTTCCCGGAAGCGATCCGGGGGGCGGCGCGTAACGTAAGCATAACAGGTCATGTGACTTGTTTATAAAACTTTTCATTGGTTCATTTTACTTTTGTTATTCTAATGATGAAAGGCTTGGTCATATGACCTAAAAATTACGCTTTTTATTGCTTTCGAACATTATTTTTTCTTAAACATATATGTTATAATGTTCCAGGCTAATGTACTTTCCCGGAAAATTTACAACTGTCCTGCAAGTAAAATATATTCCTTTTTCTAGCAAAAGGGCGTTCCTTCGTCCCATGATGGAGCCGTTGAGCAAAAGATGCTCGGCCTGCTGTCTTAGTCGCCGATACGCCTGAATATCAGATTCTTATCGATCACTTTATGTTGCAGGAGTAGAAAACACAACAGCCCTTGACCATTTATCTTTACTGCGTTCCTGCGTATTATACCTTTTATCCGTCATGTAATTGGACTGCTTTATTTCACTTGCCTTTTACTGATTCGAAAACAGTGACTAAAATTAAAAACTTTACCAATGTAAATACTACTACCATGTTTTGTTTTAAAAACCTTTATTGTGAAAATGTCAGTATACAAATACGGGCCTATAACCACGTGGGCCAGCCACGGAGCAAACTGGAAACGTATATGATGAGGAAACATTTACACTGTAGAGGAACGTAACGAGCGGGCCATTAGGTTGCAAGAACTAAGGTGTCTAACAGTTGCGGAATCGGTGGACGTACATTTTGTAATTAAAATACAACAGGGCCACTAACAATAACATTTTCTAGATATACATTTGCGGGCAAGTACCATGGGTGACGTTAATTCGAACTTACAATAGTTCAGTAATCAATAACACATCAGAACTTAATATCAATAAGGATGTCGAAATATTCAATCAATTCTCGTCCCCGCCCGCCATGTGCTTCAAAACTGCATACGTATCTCGTGATATCAAGGTTGTTCAACCAGTACACAACAAGGAGTTACGAGTCCCATTTATACCGGCACCATTTTAGGCGAGGCCGGGCAGGTCCAGGATATAGTCAAAATGTTTCCACCAACCAGCGGTCGGACCAGAACCCCTTTCGGCAGTCAAAAAAGGTTCAGTTAAATGACAACAGAAGAGATAGGCAACAAGAACCAACAGTCAAAAGAGGGGAGGGCAAGATCTGAAGCCATTGTTCTACAAACTCTCAAGCAGACTTGGATGGAAAAATCCTGAAGAATGTACAAACTGAAAACCATTTTTTGTCTGTATAGCAGTCTGTATAGCATCACCAGCAACGCTTGAGTCAGCTTTGTGTGAAGCCGCCATTTTGATTCAATCAATAGCGTCCCCCTGCACACATTCAGGGACCTGGTCGTGTCTTCAGGTCAAACGGATTGTGGGACAAGATGCAGAAAGAAAAAGGAAAAAAGTTCCGCCGGACCATGGGAGCCGGCCGCCTATGTCATGGGCGATCTTTGGCCACACCAGGGCAATAGTGAAGCTGCAGCAGGTGCAAATAAGCTTCAGACAGTGTTACAAGCACTGCTCAGAACTCTCAACTATGGCACCCAACATCCAGGACTTGCCATCCGGATCTTGGCTCTCAACTATGGCACCCAACATCCAGGACTTGCCATCCGGATCTTGACGCCTTGTGCTGGTTCCGACCTATTCACACATCGGTCCGCTACTGACACCACCTCATAAGCCAACGGGGCACCCCACGCCGACTTTCGGCGCAGCATTGTTGGATGGCCACACCAGTGCGGCAACTTGCTGGACACCACCTCGGTGCCATCCAGATCTCGGCGCGTTGTGCTGCCTTCGGTCTACTGTAGCCGCAAGTGCGGATGCAACTCAGCTGGATAGCGAGTGAAACACCAAGAGGCGCCCCACTACAGCCGAGGAGCCTCCATCTTGGGGCGACGAACAGCATCACATTGCTTTCTCAAACAGCCCCCACTGGCTGACGCGACCTCACAGGCCAACGGGGCGCCCCACGCCGACTTTCGGCGCAGCATTGTAGGATGGCCACACCAGTGCGGCAACTTGCTGAACACCACCTCGGTGCCATCCGGATCTTGGCGCGATGTGCTGCCTTCGGCCTATTCGCACATCGGTCCGCTACTGACGCCGCCTCACGTGCCAACGGATTTTCTACGCTTTTTATACCAGCGCGTAACGTAAGCATAACAGGTCATGTGACTTGTTTATAAAACTTTTCATTGGTTCATTTTACTTTTGGTTTCCTAATGATAGAAGGCTTGATCATATGACCTAAAAATAACACTTTTCATTGGATTAAAACATTTTCTTTTTCCCAAACGATGAAAGCCCCACCTTGTTTCTGGATGTTTCAGACTGAAGCTGGCGTCAGCATGAGAGCACCACCATCTCGTGGCTCCGTCGTGGTCATTCCGCGAGCAATCATGGCAGCCGCTCCCCACCGGAAGCCTGCAGGAGTCGGGGGCCCTCAAGACTTTTGTAAAATCTTCAAGGCTCAGGGGACATCCGAGTTCCATGGTGCCCTAGGGCCATTTTAGTGGACCAGGCCCAAATCCGAAGAGCCGTCCGCCATTTTAAGAGTCCTGTAGCAGCCGCCTATCGCTGCACCGCAAGAGTGGGCGCAACTCAACTACATGGTGAGCGATAACCAGCTGAATGGAGGATGGGGCACAGTGTAGCAAAAGCGGGCAGAATGGCAACTGAAATGGTAAAGGGGCGCCCCAGTACAGCAGACGAGCCTCCACCTGGGGAGGCCTGTGCACGCCGCCTCCCCCCCCCCCCCCCGGGGCGCCCCACGCCGTTTTTCCGAGCAGCATTGTAGGATGCCAAAACCAGTGCGGCAACTTACTGGACATCACCTGGTTGCCATCCACATCTCAGCGCGTTCTGCTGCCTTGGGACTATTCGCACAACAGACCGCTACTGACGAGGCCTCCCCCCGCACCACCCGGGACGCCCCACACCGTTTTTCGGAGCTGCATTGTAGGATACCAAAAACCAGTGCGGCACCCAGGTAACATCACCTGGGTGCCGTCCAGAACTCAGCACGTTGTGCTGCCTTGGGACTATTCGCACAAAACACAGCTACTGACCATTGTTGCTTCTTTTTTAAAAAAATGTTTAAATGTATTTACTGTTTTTGTTCCGTTGTATATATTTATAAGTTATTAAAGTGTTATAATCCTACAACTTTGTTGGAGTGCTATATATTTTTAATGTGACACATAATTGTGAAGACTTTGATGTACAAAAAGGCATCCCTGAAATCTTCCGCTTCAGGCTCGGACCCACACACCCTCACAGTGAGAATCCCCTCCCCAAGCACAATACAGGATGGTTATCAGATAGTAGGAACGCGTGTGGTGTGACGGATCTCATCGGGTGGGGGCCTTGATCTACTGTAACTCCTTTGAAGAGGGGTGATTCTCTACAGCTGGGGCCATAAACTACACCTGCAGGACTAGGTGATAGCCTGGGACCGGCCTGGGCAATCGGACACAGAGGAAGAGGAGTGTCACAGGGTGCGGTAGTAAATAGGGTGAAAGGGAGGTGTCGGGCGGGCACAGGGTGTGATTCTCAGAGAAGAACAGCGCAGATGGGAGGAGGTTTCTGGGCCATGCATGAGAGAGAGAGCGGGGGTGACCAGTGCGTGGGGGAGATGCTTGCGAGGGAGGGAAGCCATGCTGAGGATCAGCGGCGTGCAGAGAGTGGGTCTGGTCAAGGCATCTAAAATGGCTGCCGTGCTCAACAAAAGTGTGGCATTGCAAAAAAGGCAAGATGGCGCAGACAATGTTTATCAATAAGGATTAATTTATAACAATTATTTTTATCAAAATATTTAATCGCAGTGACAAAATAGCGGTCAACAGTTCCTGATTTCCATCAAATCGAACGTTAACAGACGTAACGCAGCAAAAAAAAAAAACGCTCACGAACAGCGCAGATGGGAGGAGGTTTCTGGCCCATGCATGAGAGAGAGAGTGGGGGTGCACGCAGCAAAAAAAAAAACGCTCACGAACAGCGCAGATGGGAGGAGATTTCTGGCCCATGCATGAGAGAGAGAGCGGGGGTGACCAGTGCGTGAGGGAGATGCTTGCGAGGGTGGGGAGCCATGCTGAGGATCGGCGGCGTGCAGAGAGTAGGTCTGGTCAAGGCATCTAAAATGGCTGCCGTGCTCAACAAAAGTGTGGCATTGCAAAAAAGGCAAGATGGCGCAAACAATGTTTATCAATAAACAATTATTTTTAACAAAATATTAACTCGCAGTGACAAAATGGCGGTCAACAGTTCCTGATTTCCATTGAATCGAACGTTAACAGACGTCACGCAGCAAAAAAAAAAAAGCTCACGCACAGCCGCTGGAAGACATGTATCAACATATATGAGCCTCCTCAGCCACCCTCAGAAAACATAAGGGGTCAGGATACGTCTCCCGTACCCCCTTATACCTAGTAACTTAATTAAATTGAAACACAAAATGGCGAATTCCCGTTTCGCTACCAGTTTGCGGCCCGGTTCGCGAACCGAGAAGCGCTTCTACCGCGAAAAATCAAATTTTAATTATTTGCCCCACGGGACCCTTTAATAACCCCAACATCATTCCTAGGGGGTCAAGAGGAGTCTACCTTGCCCCCTTTCATTAAATTCCCCCTTCGTTTTTCTCCTCCTCTTGTCTCTCGATCCTACCGAGAGACAAGATGGCGGCCGCACCGGACTGTTTAGAATGTTGACAGACACCGGAGAGCCAATCAGCTTCGCTACGCAAAGCTCCGTAACGCGAAAAGTACGCGATCTGGTGCGCTATCTAGGACGCTGTCACAGATATATCTGTTTTTTTAAACGCTAATTTCTCAAAATCCACTGGAGCACATATATTGAGACCCAGCAAAGGCACATCGGGCTAACAGTTCCTACAATTTTGCCAAGTTTCGTGTAAATCCATTCAGCCGTTCGAGCTAAAAGTGAGGCCAAAGGCCCTATGGAAAAATGAATGGGAAAAACGCGTTTTGGGACCCCCCTTTTTTCTCGGCCCCCCCTTGACGGAACCCCCCAAATTTTCAGGGGCTGCTCAGAAACAAAATGTGCCATTTTCCTGAAAATTTCAGCCGATTCCGTCCACAAACGCCAAAGTTATTAGACATAGAATTTTCAAAAGTTCCATAGAGAAAAAATCCTAAATATATATACCTACTGGCGACCGCAAGTAGGTAATATATATATAAATGTAAATGTTTGAGCAAGAGCCTTGAGCTTCTAGAAGTGCACACAACGCTGCCCCAATCCTGGTGCAAGTGTCTGCACCCATGAGACAGCGTGCCTCACAGAAAGGATGGTTCCCTTCCGAGGCCGTTTCCTTTCCGACTTTTCAGCCCTCCTGGAAGCTGGTGCCACTTCTCATGACCAAGACAGCCGTGTAGTAAATGTTTGAGCAAGAGCCTTGAGCTTCTAGAAGTGCACAAGACGCTGCCCCACTTAGGGCGGCTACCTTCAACGAAAATCATTGAAATAAAAGCGCTGTGTCTTTCAATCCCCTTGTGCAGCAATCCATGATTACGGGGCGTTCCAGCCTCGAAACGCGTCGGAACTGGCTAACATGGAAGGCTTCTGGAAATGCAAACTCAGCGAGGCAATCTTGGCTGGAAGGCTTGGGGCAGCGTCGTGTGCACTTCTAGAAGCTCAAGTCTCTTGCTCAAACATTTACTACACGGCTGTCTTGGTCGTGAGAAGTGGCACCAGCTTCCAGGAGGGCTGAAAAGTCGGAAAGGAAACGGCCTCGGAAGGGAACCATCCTTTCTGTGAGGCACGCTGTCTCATGGGCGCAGACATTTGCAAAACCGGATCCCTTCACCTACTCAAGGACAATACTTAGCATAATTGAATCACAGGGGACTGAGCCTACTATAGGTGATTACTTACCAGCGCTTATTTGGACTCAAACTACCAGCATGCCACTGCCTGTCCTGAATGTGCCGCGCCCACTTAGGGCGGCTACCTTCAACGAAAATCATTGAAAAAAAAAGCGCTGTGTCTTTCAATCCCCTTGTGCAGCAATCCATGATTACGGGGCGTTCCAGCCTCGAAACGCGTCGGAACTGGCTAACATGGAAGGCTTCTGGAAATGAGCGAGGCAATCTTGGCTGGAAGGCTTGGGGCAGCGTCGTGTGCACTTCTAGAAGCTCAAGGCTCTTGCTCAAACATATATATATATATATATATATATATATATATATACATATATATATATATATATATATATGTACCACGTGACTCCTCTGAATCTCTCTGTGTTTTCAGCTCCAGCTCCAGCTCCAGCTTAGCACACCAGCAAACAGAAGGGAGACGGACAACAGAACTTCAGCATAACGATTTATTCGGTACACAAAAAGCATATATATATATATATATATATATACCGGGCTGTAGCTGTGTCTAAAATTTCCTATGGAAATTAACATGGGATAAACATGTTTTTGGACGCCCTTTTTTCTCGAGCACCGCTTGGCGAATCACCCAAAAACTGACCGGAGCTGACCGGAGCGGGCCATTAGTTTTAAAAGTTTTGCAAAGATTCGTCAAACAGCGCTGGAGATATTGGCAAAAGGAAAATCACTTTCAATTTTAAACATTTTTTTGAATAAAAATGTGTTTCAAATCGAAGAGCCCAGCGGTACTAGTTTGAGTTTGAGTTTTAAAATATTTATATAGCGCACTTTCACCAGCGGTTTCATGGCGCTGCAACAGACAGATCCCCAGAGGAGGAGTAACAGAAAATAAGAGGAAAGAAAGCAAAACAGCAAGTGAGCTAGTTAAAGGATTTAGCAAATAAATGGGCTTTGAGTTTTTTTCGGAATTGAGGGTAAAGAGTTAGAGATCTAAGCTCTAAAGGCAGGGAATTCCACAGGACTGGGGCAGGGGTCGCGAACTTCGATCCTCCCCATTTCTTCCTCCGGAAACGGGTGACTGACAACAGGGATTGGGTGGATGAGCGTAGTTCCCTAGTTGGAACATAGGGAACGATCTCAGATGTGAAAAAGGCCGGGGCCGCGCCCAGTCGTGCTTGAAAGGTGATAGAAGCAAGCTTAAACTGGACGCGTTCACAGACAGGGAGCCAGTGTAAAGATTTGAGAAGGGGTGTTACGTGATGGGATTTTGGAAGATTAAACACCAACCGTGCCGCCTGGTTCTGGATCAGCTGCAAGCGCCTTAAACTATATGCAGGAATACCTGCATATAGGGCGTTGCCATAATCCAGGCGGGAAATAGCCATCGCCAAGATGATCAATTTCAAGGCATCAAAGGAAAAAAAACGGGATACCTTGCGGATGGTGCGTAGTGACAGAAAAGAAGAGGACGCCACAGAACTAACCTGGGAGTGAAAAGTGAGCTGAGAATTAAGTTTGATACCTAAAGTTTTAACTGAGGTAGAAGGAACCGGGGGAGAACCTAGGGAAGGGGGCCAAAAAATTGGAGACCAGGGACTGGAGCAACCACCCATCAACACCAGCTCGGTCTTATCTTGGTTAAGTTTCAAGTGGTTGTAGTTCATCTAGTCCTGGATGAAAATCATAATAGACTGGAAGTTTGAGATGGAAGCAGAGGAAGAAGACAGATTGAAAACAAGTTGGAGGTCATCCGCATAATTGTATACGCTGACCTCCATTTGCTGCAACGAAAAAATATGGGGGGCAATATAGAGGTTGAACAAAAGAGGTGAAAGGGAGGAACCTTGGGGGACCCCGCACTGAACTTTCCGGAAGTCCGCAGAAAAATCACCCAGGCAAACAGCCTGGGTGCGGTCCCTCAGGAAGGAGGTTAACCATACCAGGGCGGTACCCCCGATCCCCGCCGCCCCGACACGGGAAAGTAAGATGGTATGGTCAACCATGTCAAATGCGGCTGAGAGATCGAGGAGGACCAAAGCCTGGGCCTGGTTGGTATCCATTCCCTCCCTGAGGTTGTCAAGGACCGAGAGTACTACGGGCTCCGTAAAGTGTGCGGGGCGAAAGCCGGCCTGGCGGGTAGCCGGCAGAAGTTTGTTATGTGGAGTATCATACAATACAGTAGAGGAGATTGTTTCAA